>NC_084630.1:18392523-18552523 GCF_033978795.1 Nerophis ophidion | reverse complement strand
AATTTAAAAATATTTTTCAACATATTGAGCAAAAATGTCAAATTTACCAAGGAAAGTTTACTTGTTATTAGTGAGAATATACTTATTTTAAGGTATTTTTGGGTTCATTGAGGTTAGCTAATTTCACTTGTTTTGGAAAGTCTTGACAAGCCAAATGTTCTTGTTCTATTGGCTGATGATTTTGCTTTGTTCAAATAAAATACCCTTTAATTTATTTCTTTTTTTCTTGTTTCTGAACACTGACTTTTTACAGTGTAGTTTTTTTTTTTTTAAACGTATTTTCCACTCGACAAACATTAAGTCAGGGACAGATAAAGTTCCATGCGTGATGTGTTTACTCTCTAAACAAGGGGTCGGGAACCTTTTTGGTTGAGAGAGCCATGAAAGCCAAATATTTCAAAATGTATTTCCGTGAGAGCCGTATAATATTTTTTGAACACTGAATACAACTAAATGTGTGCATTTGTAAGTAAGACCTGTCATGTCTTTGTGATCATGTTCTGTTTAGTTATGTTCTGTTTTGTTTTTGACTTTATTAGTTCCTGTTTTTGCGCACCCTGGTTTTTTTTTTTTCCATGACTACCAATCAGTTCACCTGTTTTCACGACTCACGCACCTGATTCACTTGAACTACCTGTTGTCAATCACCACATCACTATTTAAGCCTGCAGTTGCCAGGCAGTCAGCCTGGCGACATCACCTTCTATGTTATCCATGCCGATGATCCATGCTCTTTCTCGGTCCAAGTAAGTTTTTCATGCCGTAGTTTGGAAGTTTTATTTTATGTTATGGGACGGCGTGGCGCAGTGGAAGAGTGGCCGTGCGCAACCCGAGGGTCCCTGGTTCAAATCCCACCTAGTACCAACCTCGTCACGTCCGTTGTGTCCTGAGCAAGACACTTCACCCTTGCTCCTGATGGGTGCTGGTTGGCGCCTTGCATGGCATCTCCCTCCATCAGTGTGTGAATGTGTGTGTGAATGGGTAAATGTGGAAGTAGTGTCAAAGCGCTTTGAGTACCTTGAAGGTACTCAAAGTACAAGTACAACCCATTTATACAAGTACAACCCATTTATCATTTATTTATGTTCATAGTTCTCCCCTTGTGCGAGTTTTAGTTTTCATAGCCAAGTTTTTAACCTCCACTGAGAGCGCCTTTTGTTTGTACCCTTTGTTTTTGTAATATTTTTGAGTTAAGATTAAAGATGTCATTAATTTCACGCCATGTCCGTTCCAATCGCTTTGCACCATGGGAAAAACCATACCATAGTCCAGGTCTGGACAAAACCAACATTTTTAGAGTATAATAAGTCTCTTATTATTTTTAATAACATTGTTATTCTAAATTTAACCAATATTAAATATAATACTTCTTACCATCAATGCGACATTTTGGACAGGTGCGATAGAAAACGGATGGTTGGATTAAAATGCACGAGAATGTTTTATAATTTGAACGTTATTTCTAACACTTTGATTACCAGTGTAATTATTAATTACTTATCGTGTTAAGCAATGTCAGCTACATCTGAGAGCCAGATGTAGTCATCAAAAGAGCCACATCTGGCTCTAGAGCCATAGGTTCCCTACCCCTGCTCTAAACAAACACAGTACAGCCAAGTCTATAGTTACCAGGATGTACTCGTACTGTATGACTAAGTCAGTTTCAGGGTTGTTTTTTTTTTTAATCCTTTGAGCCGTTTACAAAAATATAAAGCTGTTTTGTGTTGATTACGGTGCACAGTTACACCCCCGATTACTATTAACAATGTTTTGAAATGACTAAAATAATTGATGGGCGGGTTATAGGGTGTACTCTACTGCAGTCTCTAAAGGACGCACTTTGCTCCTAATGACGGGCATTAGCACATCCATTAGAGGGAACACGCGGTCAGAGAGGGGAAGATGCCCATCGATGGGAGTGAAAAAGCAGAGAGAACTGAGAAAGCAGAAGAGAAAAATGAATATTTTTTTGTCTGTTTTCAGCTCAAGGAGGTAAAGGCTTTGGGATGCAAATGCTGAGTGACGCAGCCACTAATGTCACTTGTGGGATCTTGTCCATAAGCACATTATCCATCCTTGCAGTGGTGCCCCCTGACCTGTCACTCACACCCTTTACCCGCCTGGATCACATGACCTCACCAGCACTACACCTTAGAAGTGAATCACATACACATGAATGACTTCCGTTTTAGTAACAGAAAACAGACACATGTTGCATATGAGCTGTGAAACTCTGGCTTAATACCTCAATATTTTTAAGCCATGTCAGGATACACCATATTAGAGATGTGCGGATAGGCAATTATATCATCAATTATATCATCCGCATCACCAAAGTCGTCATCCACCTGCCGTCCACCCGAACCAACATTTTATCAGTACCGTACCTGCCCGCTGAAATATGTCAGAGGTCGACCGCCTTTACCACTCACAGAGCTATTTAAACCTGATTCACAAAATGGGAGTGGACCCCTGCCTGGTTGCCTGGACTTCGAACTACCTCACCGACAGGCCACAGTACGTCAGACTGAAGGACATCACGTCTGACACTGTGATCAGCAGCACCGGAGCACCGCAGGGAACGGTGCTGGCCCCTCTTCTCTTCACCCTGTACACCGCTGACTTCTGCTACAACTCAGAGCTGTGTCAGATCCAGAAGTACGCGGATGACACAGCCATCGTCGGGTGCATCAGGGACGGCAGAGAGGAGGCGTTTCGAAATCTGGTGAGGAACTTTGTTGTCTGGTGCCACACAAACCTCTTGCAGCTCAATCCATCAAAGACCAAGGAGCTGGTCTTTGACTTTGGGAGGTCGAGTCCACAGTCACAACCTATTGTGATCGAGGGAGTTGAGGTAAAGACCGTGGACTCATTCAAGTACCTCGGGGTTTGGGTGGACAATAAGCTGGACTGGACTGTCAACACGGACCACCAGTACAAGAAAGGACAGAGCAGGCTGTACTTCCTCAGGAGACTGCACTCCTTCAACATTTGTAAAAAACTCCTGTGGATGTACTACCAGTCTGTGGTTGCCAGTGTTCTGTACTACATGGTAGTGTGCTGGGAGGGCAGTACATCCAAGAAGGACAGCTCCAGACTTGAGAAACTGATCAGGTGGGCCGGTTCTATAATCGGAATGAAACTGGACTCACTGGTGACGGTGGCAGAGAAGAGGACTGTGGACAAACTAGTGAGCATCCTGGATGATGCCAGTCACCCTCTGCATAGCGTTATCAGTAGCCAGAAGAGCCTGTTCAGTGTTAGACTGCTTCATCCCAAGTACAGGACTAATAGACTCAAAAACTCCTTTGTCCCACACGCCATTAGACTGTACAACTCCTCTCTGGGACGGAGGGTACTAGGATGACAGGGGATGCAAAACTATAACAGTGCAATACGTTTTCATGACATGGTCACTACTGCCTACTTTGTCTTGTTATATTCTTATTTTACTGTTATATTTTTATTCCCATTGTTGCTTTTTATTTTTTCTTCTTATTGTAATATTTCTCTATTTTGTTTCCATTTAAACCCCCATTATTTACTTTTTACTTTTTTTTAAACTGATCTCAACTCTGTTAAAATTCCAATGCTGCTGGAATTTAAATTTTCCTGAAGGAACTCTCCTGAAAGAATCAATAAAGTACTATCTATCTATCTAATGAAAACAATTGGAGCCGCTAATGTTCTCGCGACTATCCTATAGCGTTCATCCTGATGACAAAAATATGGGCGTGCTGTGAAGCCATTGCCTTAGACACCTTCAACAACATTTACGAACCGATTGTTGGTCCGGCAACATGTTGTGTGCAGCTTCCTCAATCACACCTACAAGATTGAAAGGCATACTGGGTGATGCAGAGTACACTGATGGTTGTGATATAAACAACTTTAACACTTACTAATATGCGCCACGCTGTGAAGCCACACAATACAAGATTGACAAACACATTTCGGGAGAACATCCTCTCAGTAACACAACATAAACGAAACACAACAAATACCCATAATCCTTTGTATCCGTGAGATTACCTGAATATATTTTACACCCCCGCACCCCCAACCCCGCCCACCTTACCGACGCACGGGGGAGTGTCGGGGTTTGCTGCTAGCTGGGTGTATAAAATAGTCAGGAAGTGTCATGAATACAAAGGATCCTGGGTATTTGTTGTGTTGCGTTTATGTTGTGTTACTGTGAGGATGTTCTCCCGAAATGTGTTTGTCGTTCTTAATTGGTGTGGCTTCACAGCGTGGCGCATATTACTAAGAGTGTTAAAATTGTTTATATCACAACCATTAGTGTACTCCGTGTCACCCAGTATGCATTGCAGTCGTGTGCGTGTTGCCTCGAAAGCCACGCACAACATGATGCTGGATTGACAATCAGATCGTACATGTTGTAGAAGGCGACAAAGCCAAAGGCTTCATAGCACGCCCTATACTTCTTATCTGGGTGACTGCCGGCAGTCATCCAAGAGAATAATAGAGTCTCCTATTGTCTTCTTCGCTTTATGACACGGGTCTTAAATGGCTCTTTGAATGGCAAAGGATACCGATCCCAGGACCATGTATATCAAATATTTCCAGATGGCTCAACCGCCACCGGCCCGGATCTAATTAAAATCTATTTTTTCGTCATTTATCCGCGGACTCCGCGGATGAGACCTCAAACCGCGCATCAGCGTTCTTGTTCTGTAACCCTGTACACTGTTTGTTTGTCTAATCTTGAACAGGTTTGTGCTGAAAACAAAGTTTCGTTGTACTGGTTGCAATGACAATCAAGACCTACCTACACCGTATATATCTCCATATTTTGCCTTAGCCTTGAATGAACACTTGATGCATATAATCACATCAGTATGATGATTCTATGTGTCTACATTAAAACATTCTTCTTCATACTGAATTGATATATGCTCATTTTAAACTTTCATGCAGAGAGGGAAATACCAACTAAGTCAATTGAGCAAAACTGTATTTATCAAACCGTTATTAAGCAGTGGCACAAACATTCATATCATTTCCAAAACAGAAAGTGCAAGATTGTCACTAAGATGACATATTAAAACAACAACAAATTAAAGTGAGCATTTTATACAGAACACCCCTACAATAGTTAAACAAATATAAAGTGCACTTTTGTGCATGATGTCACAATATATTTCAATAACTGTCCAAACAAATGAGCTGCATAATAGGAAATCAAGTAGTGTATGTCCTTCACTATGTGGTAGGTTATTGCGGACTAGGGCTGGGCGATATATCGCTATATACGATATATCGCGGGTTTGTCTCTGCGCAATATAGAAAATGACTATATTGTAATATTCGAGTATACGTTCTCACGTTTAGCTGCGGGCGTACACTTCAGGCTCTTCTCACTCTTTCCTGTCTTTCCTTTTCACAGACAGGCAGGCGCACTTTCTTACATACGTCACACACTGTCGCGTCATACGTCACATACACGCCCTCGCAGAACAGAGAAGTAGCACACTGGGCTACGTTAGCTGCTAACGTAGCCGTACGAGAGAAAGAAAATGCGGATCTGGTAAAAAATGAAGGAAGACTTAATTCCCAATAAAAACAGCAGGGTTTCCATCGTCTGGCGGTGGTTCGGCTTCAAGTATGTCGACCAGACAACCTTAATAAGTCAAGCATGCGGTACAAGCCTTGCTATAAAAAGTAGCATTACTGCTAATATGTAGCATCATTTGAAAAGTCACTCGCTAGCGAATGAAGAGAATTTCATAACCTTAGTAACATACCACATCAAATCAAATCAAATCAACTTTATTTATGAAACACATTTAAAATTTACCACAGGGGTAGCCAAAGTGCTGTACAATGGACAGGTTAAACGATAATACGAGGACCGAGCAAACAACACAACACAAACAGAACATGATAAAAAATAAATAAATAAAACATAAAAACAGGTTCACAGCAGGTGTATAATGGGGCGCCATTGCAGGATGGATATCACTTAGTGTTAAAAGCCAAGGAATAAAAATATGTTTTTAAGAGAGATTTAAAAACAGGAAGAGAGGAGGCTTATCTAACACTCAGAGGTAAGTCGTTCCAGAGCTTGGGAGCAGCAGCAGCGAAAGCTCTGTCACTTCTAAGCTTCAGCCTTGTGTCAGGGATCGAGTGGGGCAGTAAGGCTGAAGGAGGTCGGAGAAATACGTTGGCGCGAGGTTGTTTAGACAGTTAAAAGCAAATAGAAGTTTAAAATTGATTCGATAACGCACAGGGAGCCAGTGAAGGGATGCTAATATAGGGGTGATGTGCTCACGTCTGTGGGTCTGTGTTAGCAGACGAGCAGCAGAGTTCTGCACGAGCTGCAGGCAGGCGAGGGAGGCCTGGCTAATGCCTACATACAGGGCATTGCAGTAGTCTAAACCATTACAGATAAAAGCGTGAATTAATTTCTCGAGATCATGTCCTGACGGAAGCGGTTTCACTTTCGCTATTTGGCGTAATCGATAAAAGCTTTTTTGAACGACGCTGCTGATTTGTTTTTCGAATTTAAAATCGGAGTCGAACTTTACCCCCAGGTTTGTGACACAGTAGCTGAGATACGGGGTCAGAGTGCCGAGGTCAACGTTGGGGGAGGGAGAGCGACTTGGATCGAACAACATAACTTCTGTTTTGTCTTCATTTAGGCTCAGGAAGTTAGCTAAAAAACAGGCTTTGATGTCGTGCAGGCAGTCAATGAGACGTTCAACTGTTATTTTGTGCCATGGGAAAATAGATCTGGCAATCATCGGCCTAAAAATGAAATGCAATACCATACTTCCTAACAATAGAACCAAGGGGGAGAAGGTAAAGCGCAAATAGGATTGGGGCAAGGATTGAGCCCTGGTGGACCCCGTGTGGTACAGGAGCTGTGGAAGACATAAAACTGTCTATTTTTACACAAAAACTCCTGTCGGCTAGGTACAACCGGAGCCAGTTGAGGGCGGCGCCCTTAATACCCACACAGTTCTCAAGACGAGTAATTAAGGTGATTAGGGTAGTATTCGTCCTTCATTATGTGAAGGACGAATACTATTTGATTTCCATTATGCAGCTCATTTTTATTTGACATTTAAAATGTCTCTGACAATCTTGCACTTTATGTTTTGAAATGACTTGAATGTGTGTGCCATTGCTTAATAAGTTTAATAAATACACTTTTGGTCAATTGACTTAGTTGTGATTTCCCTCTCTGCATGAAAGTTTAAAAGTGTCAAACATGAACCTGGACGTAAGTTGTTTCTTCGACGCAAAGGATAGTTGGCACGAGCGAGATGTGACTGTGAGTACATTTGAATTTATTACTTACAAAAACAAACTACAAAAAAAGTCAAACAAAGGGCGCTCACAAGGAGGTACGAATACTTGGCTCCGAAAAACAAAAGACTAGCATAAAGGCTACAAACTATAAACATGAACAAAAACACTTGCATTGTGGCATGAATAGCAAAACATACGTGACGTGGAAAAAACGAACAGCATGGAATGGCATGAACGAGTTGGGGTATACGTGGGTAAAGTGGGAAGTTGCCAGGCCGACTACCTGGTAACTCTGGCTTACATACGAGGCTATGAAAAATAACAAACAGGTGTGAGGGCTGAGGACAGGGGCGTGACATGAGGGTCAGGTGAACATTAATGAGTAGTCATGGTAGCAACCCAAACCAGGCAGTGCAAAACAGGAACTGAGTGACCAAAAAACAAAACATAACATGACCAAAAAAAAAACTGATCCATAGGCGTGACAAGAACTAGCATATATGAATGCAGTATCAAGAATAATGTTTTAATGTATAAACATGTACAGTAATCATCATACTGCTGTGATTATATGCATCAAGTGTTCATTCAAGGCTAAGGCAAAATATCGTAATATATATTGTATATCGCGATATGGCCTAAAAATATCGCGATATTAAAGAAAGGCAATATCGCCAAACCCTACTACGGACATTTAATCTACTTCTGTTGTTGACTATTTTTTTCATACGGTGTTGATCTGTAAATTTGTTGGAGATGTTGACATGCAGAGTTTCAAGCACTGTTCATTCTCTGGCGGGTGACTTTTCAAATGATGCTACATATTAGCAGTAGGTGCTACTTTTTGTAGCAACGCTTTTGCCCCACACTTGACAAATTACGGTTGTCTTGTTCGTCATATTCCCGCTTGAAGCCAAACCACCACCAGACGATGGACCCCCTGCTGTTTTTCTTGGGAATGAATTCTTCCTTCATTTGTTACTAGATTGGCACCTTCTTTCTCTCGTATTACCACAGCTAATGTTACCCATGCTGCTACCTCTCTGCTCCGCGAGGGCGTATATGTATGTGACGTATGTAAGAAAGTTTGCTTCTTTTGTCTCTGTGAGGAGAGATAAGAAAGACTAAAAAGAGCCTCTAGTGTAATGCCAGCAACTAAAAGCAACTGCGTGAGAACATATAATCTAAAATCACGATATAGTCATTTTCTATATCGCACAGAGACAAACATGTGCAAGGTCGGGAGTGGAAGAAGTGTCAAAAGATGGCGCTCACTGTTTTAATGACTGTGGAGGGGGGCATGGCCTGCAGACTTGCAGCAAAGCGGGGTGTGCCCGGACCGGCTGCGAGATCAGGGACAGGTGCGAAGACGGCCCACCTGGGCCTGCTTATCAAATCACCTGTCGCTCTGTTAAAAGGCAGCAGCCGGGGAGGAGAGAGGTGTTGGAGTTGGAGCAAGAGCGAGAGCAAGCCAGAGACAGAAAAAGACAATTGCTGAAAAGCACCTAAGAGACTTTGTTGCAAAAATAAAACTGTATTATGAACCAGATCCAGGCTCTAATGTCGGTGCTTGGTGGTCCGAAGAACCCGAAGTGGAGAAACTTCCACAATGACATTCAGACTTTACTTCAATCAATAACAGAGCAGCATCTCCTCATCCGGAAACAACGCCGGAAATGTGTCCCGTTAAAAACCGTCCGGCCGGAACTTTAATAACTAAAGTTCCTTGGGTGAATAATGTAAACTCACTACACTGGTATGTTTTAGCGCTTTTATGGCGAGTTTACAGACAGACATAAGTAATGACTTTACACTTCTTTATATTAGAAATGGCAACAGCGGGAGAAGGATGAATGTCCCATAACAAGAAGATAGAGAAAAAGAAGAAGCTTATCGACTACAAAGGTGGACGCATGCAATTTTTCAGGACTTATGCAGATCCGAAATACACATCAGCAGGTACCATAATGTAAGAAAAGTTGCTTTTGCATAATATTGTGAAACAAAACGCCAGATAAAATGTTCTACGTCATACACACACCATAATACCGTGAATTGATTAACGTGGACCCCGACTTAAACAAGTTGAAAACCTTATTCGGGTGTTACCATTTAGTGGTCAATCGTACGGAATATGTACTGAACTGTGCAATCTACTAATAAAAGTATCAATCAATTAATCAAAATTAATACTCGTATGTTGAAGCACATCAAACGGTGCAGCCTACACATATCTCTTATGTTTGACTGCCATCTACTGGTCACACTAATCATTACACCATGTCCATCCATCAATTTTTCTACCGCTTATTCCTTTTGGGGTCGCGGGGGGCGGTGGTGCCTATCTCAGCTACAATCGGGCGGAAGGCGGGGTACACCCTGAACAAGTGGCCACCTCATCGCAGGGTCAACAGAGATAGACAGACAATGTTCACACTCACATTCACACACTAGGGCCAATTTAGTCGTTGCCAATCAACCTATCCCCAGGTGCATGTCTTTGGAAGTGGGAGGAAGGGAACCCACGGATTCACGGGGAGGACATGCAAACTCCACACAGAAAGATCCCGAGCCCGGAATTGAACTCTGACTCCTCAGGACCTTCGTATTATGAGGCAGACACACGAACCCCTCTGCCACCATGAAACCTGTATCAAATAAAATTGCTTCGATGTGGGTAGTTTCAACCGAACCTATTCCTTACATTAGGCGCACCGGGTTATAAGACGCACCGTCAAGTATTGAGGGGGGAAAAAAATCATTTAAGTACGCTTTACAGTCCGGACGTGTGTTTTGGTGTAATAATGGAGATCACAAGTAAGATAAACCACACATCACCAAAAGAGTAGTCTATATTCCCAAAGTTGACGTGTTAAATATTTATTGTGTCAAATAATTTTTGCATTTTGTTGGCCTCTCATATGAATTGTTTAAATATGTTAAATTCTTCTTTTTGTTGACGATTAAGCATTGCTTCTTTTGTCATATTGCGTTTAGAATTCCTGCTTGGCTGAGACAAACAAACACAGTTAACCATTGGGTGGTTGGTATATTGTGAAGGTGTGGGTAAAATAGATTTGATACCCATTAGGGCTGGGCGATATATCGATATAGTCGATATATCGCGGGTTTGTCTCTGTGCGATATAGAAAATGACTATATCGTGATATTCGAGTATACGTTATCATGCAGTTGCTTTTAGCTGCAGGCATTACACTACAGGCTCTTCTCGCTCTTCGTTGTCTCTGCTTCTCACAGACATAAAACAAGCGCACCTTCTTACATACGTCACATACGTATACGCCCTCGCGGAGCAGAGAGGTAGCAGCATGGGTAACGTTAGCTGTGGTGCGAGTGGTAATACGAGAGAAAGAAGGTGCCAATCTGGTAAATGAAGGAAAAATTAATTCCCAAGAAAAACAGTAGGGGGTGGTGCATCATCGGGCGGTGTTTTGGCTTCACGTGAGAATATGTCGAACAGACAACCGTAATATGTCAAGTGTGGGGCAAAAGCGTTGCTACAAAAAGTAGCATTACTGCTACTATGTAGCATAACTTGAAGAGTCACCTGCTAGAGAATGAAGAGTGCTTATTCCGCATGTCAACATCTCCATTCGGTGCCACACGCCCACACCATCAAAATGCCGAGGCAAACATTTCCAGATCAACACCGTATGAAAAAAATAGTCAACAACAAAAGGAGATAATGTCCGCAAGAACCTACCACAAAGCGAAGGACATACACTGTTTGATTTCCTATTATCCAGCTCATTTTTATTCGACACTTATTGGAATATCTTGTGTGACATCATGCACAAAAGTGCACTTTGTTTGTTTTAAAATATTGTAGAGGCGTTCTGTACAAAAAAGTGGTAAATTGTTTTGGACACTCGGGTGAAGAGAGGGGCGGAGCTTTCTACCGATCACCACCTGGTGGTGAGTTGGCTGCGATGGTGGGGGAGGATGCCGGACAGACCTGGGAGGCCCAAACGCATTGTGAGGGTCTGCTGGGAACGTCTGGCAGAGTCTCCTGTCAGACAAAGTTTCAATTCCCACCTCCGGAAGAACTTTGAACATGTCACGAGGGAGGTGCTGGACATTGAGTCCGAGTGGACCATGTTCCGCACCTCTATTGTCGAGGCGGCAGATCGGAGCTGTGGCCGCAAGGTAGTTGGTGCCTGTCGGGGCGGCAATCCTAAAACCCCTTGGTGGACACCAGCGGTGAGGGATGCCGTCAAACTGAAGAAGGAGTCCTATCGGGTCCTTTTGGCTCATAGGACTCCGGAGGCAGTGGACAGGTACCGACAGGCCAAGCGGTGTGCAGCTTCAGCGGTCGCGGAGGCAAAAACTCGGACATGGGAAGAGTTCGGGGAAGCCATGGAAAACGACTTCCGGACGGCATCGAAGCGATTCTGGACCACCGTCCGCCGCCTCAGGAAGGGGAAGCAGTGCACTATCAACACCGTGTATGGTGCGGATGGTGTTCTGCTGACCTCGACTGCGGATGTTGTGGATAGGTGGAAGGAATACTTCAAAGACCTCCTCAATCCCACCAACACGTCTTCCTATGAGGAAGCAGTGCCTGGGGAATCTGTGGTGGACTCTCCTATTTCTGGGGCTGAGGTCGCTGAGGTAGTTAAAAAGCTCCTTGGTGGCAAGGCCCCAGGGGTGGACGAGATCCGCCCGGAGTTCCTTAAGGCTCTGGATGCTGTGGGGCTGTCTTGGTTGACAAGACTTTGCAGCATCGCGTGGACATCGGGGGCGGTACCTCTGGATTGGCAGACCGGGGTGGTGGTTCCTCTCTTTAAGAAGGGGGACCGGAGGGTGTGTTCCAACTATCGTGGGATCACACTCCTCAGCCTTCCCGGTAAGGTTTATTCAGGTGTACTGGAGAGGAGGCTACGTCGGATAGTCGAACCTCGGATTTAGGAGGAACAGTGTGGTTTTCGTCCTGGTCGTGGAACTGTGGACCAGCTCTATACTCTCGGCAGGGTTCTTGAGGGTGCATGGGAGTTTGCCCAACCAGTCTACATGTGCTTTGTGGACTTGGAGAAGGCATTCGACCGTGTCCCTCGGGAAGTCCTGTGGGGAGTGCTCAGAGAGTATGGGGTATCGGACTGTCTTATTGTGGCGATCCGTTCCCTGTACGATCAGTGCCAGAGCTTGGTTCGCATTGCCGGCAGTAAGTCGAACACATTTCCAGTGAGGGTTGGACTCCGCCAAGGCTGTCCTTTGTCACCGATTCTGTTCATAACTTTTATGGACAGAATTTCTAGGCGCAGTCAAGGCGTTGAGGGGTTCCGGTTTGGTAACCGCAGGATGATGTGGTCCTGATGGCTTCATCTGACCGGGATCTTCAGCTCTCGCTGGATCGGTTCGCAGCCGAGTGTGATGCGACCGGAATGAGAATCAGCACCTCCAAGTCCGAGTCCATGGTTCTCGCCCGGAAAAGGGTGGAGTGCCATCTCCGGGTTGGGGAGGAGACCCTGCCCCAAGTGGAGGAGTTCAAGTACCTAGGAGTCTTGTTCACGAGTGAGGGAAGAGTGGATCGTGAGATCGACAGGCGGATCGGTGCGGCGTCTTCAGTAATGCGGACGTTGTACCGATCCGTTGTGGTGAAGAAGGAGCTGAGCCGGAAGGCAAAGCTCTCAATTTACCGGTCGATCTACGTTCCCATCCTCACCTATGGTCATGAGCTTTGGGTCATGACCGAAAGGATAAGATTACGGGTACAAGCGGCCGAAATGAGTTCCCTCCGCCGTGTGGCGGGTCTCTCCCTTAGAGATAGGGTGAGAAGCTCTGCCATCCGGGAGGAACTCAAAGTAAAGCCGCTGCTCCTCCACATCGAGAGGAGCCAGATGAGGTGGTTCGGGCATCTGGTCAGGATGCCACCCGAACGCCTCCCTAGGGAGGTGTTTAGGGCACGTCCAACCGGTAGGAGGCCACGGGGAAGACCCAGGACACCTTGGGAAGACTATGTCTCCCGGCTGGCCTGGGAACGCCTCGGGATCCCCCGGGAAGAGCTAGACGAAGTGGCTGGGGAGAGGGAAGTCTGGGTTTCCCTGCTTAGGCTGTTGCCCCCGCGACCCGACCTCGGATAAGCGGAAGATGATGGATGGATGGAAAAGGGAGTCATGAGAGCAGGTCCGGTCTCCACCACTACTTTTTTGTTCCCTTCTTTACACCTCTCTCCATATACCTCACCTTCTTCAACAACCCACCTTTAAATAGACCTCTGACATCACAGCCCTTTGGCAACACTGGAGGGACACCCTGAACTGTTTGTTACAGTAGCATATATTAATGCAGTATGAAGAATAATTTTTTAATGTAGACACATAGAATCTGTCACTACTCGTGTGTCAGTGAACATACCCTACATCATCATCATCATATCGCCATTTCGGACAATAAGCTAGCTAGCTGCCAAGCTAACAAAGCTAGCACGGAGAAAGACAGCGCTGGTCTGAAGGAAGCTACTCTCAACACACCCTGACCACTACTTCCCCGAAAACAGCTGGCACTCCATTCGGCGACAGAAAGTTCTGTGAGTGTGGCTTCCTGCGTTTCGTGCACCTTACTCATGGATAAGTTGGCTCTGCTAGAGAGCCATGTCCGCCAGTTAGAGTAGTGTAATTTCGTAACTTTAGATGTTGCGGACACATCTGCTAGCGTTAGCTGTAGCGAGCTAACTAGCCCAGCCTGTAGCAGCCCTAAGCGGCCTACAAGCTACAGTGTACCGGTTGAGATGCATAACAGATTTAGCACTTTAGCTCGTCCTACACCCCAGTCCACCGAGCACCACACTTTAATCATAGGGGACTCCATCACCCGAAACATAAAGCTTAGCAAACCAGCAACAATTAAGTGTATTCCCGGGGCTAGAGCACCTGACATTGAAACTAATCTTAGGGAGCTAACTCGCAATAGGCCTTGTGAACACATACGACAGGCTAATCGCACCACTAGTTATGCGAACATAGTTATACACGTTGGCTTCAATGACACTAGGATGAGACAGTCAGAGATTACAAAGAGAAATATAGCCAGGACTTGTGATCTCGCTAGAAAGATGTCCAGGCATCGAGTAATTGTCTCTGGCCCCCTGCCTGCAAGAGGCAATGATGAGAGATATAGCAGATTAGTCTCACTTAGTAAGTGGCTGGATAGCTTCTGTAGACAACAGGGACTAACGTAAATTGATAATTAGCCCTCTTTCTGAGGCAAACATGGCTTGCTGATGAGAGACGGCCTTCACCCTAACCGGGAAGGCGCTATCATCTTGTCTAGGAATATAGATTTCTCTTTAAAGGGGAAGATTATCACCAGACCTATGTAAGCGTCAATATATACATTGATGGTGCAGAAAAAAGACCATATTTTTTTTAACCGATTTCCGAACTCTAAATGGGTGAATTTTGGCGTATTAAACGCCTTTCTGTTTATCGCTCTTTTTGCGATGACGTCAGAACGTGACGTCTCCGAGGTAATACAGCCGCCATTTTCATTTTCAACACATTACAAACACCGGGTCTCAGCTCTGTTATTTTCCGTTTTTTCGACTATTTTTTGGAACTTTGGAGACATCATGCCTCGTCGGTGTGTTGTCGGAGGGTGTAACGACACTAACAGGGAGGGATTCAAGTTGCACCACTGGCCCGAAGATGCGAAAGTGTCTGCCGCCAGACTCCCATTGAATGTGCCAGAGGCTCTCCACATTTAACCGGCGATGACAGACATGGCACAGTGATGTATGGATAACCTGCAGATGCATTTGCAACGATAAAGTCAACGAAATCACAAAGGTGAGTTTTGTTGATGTTGACTTATGTGCTAATCAGACATATTTGGTCGCGGCGTGACTGCCAGCAAATCGATGCTAAAATGATATGCTAATCGACGCTAACATGCTATTTACCAGCAGTGCTAAAGCAGACGTGGCACAGAGATGCATGGATAACCTGCAGATGCATTTGCAACTATAAAGTCAACGAAATCACCAAGTGAGTTTTGTTGATGTTGACTGCCAGCTAATCGATGCTAACATGCTACGCTAATCGATGCTAACATGGTATTTGCCGGCGGTGCTAAAGCAGACATGGCACAGAGATGTATGGATAACCTGCAGATGCATTTGCAACTATATTACATTTTCTTCCACCCACATTTAATGCGAAAAAAACACTTACCAATCGAAGGATTTAAGTTGCTCCAGTGTCACGAGATGCGAAAGTCCTGATCGTTTGGTCTGCACATTTTACCGGCGATGCTAACGCAGCTATTCGGCCATGCTATGGCTATGAATAGCGTCAATAGCTGTCCGCTCAATAGCTTCGGTTTCTTCTTCAATACTTCCATACTCCAACCATCTGTTTCAATACATGCGTAATCTGTTGAATCGCTTGAGCCGCTGAAATCTGAGTCTGAATCCGAGTTGATGTCGATATATCTTGCTGTGGTATTCGCCGTTGTTTGTTTACATTGGCAGCACTGTATGACGTCACAGGGAAATGGATAGTCGCATCACAAATAGAGAAAATCCAGCACGTTAAAGCTTTCTTTAGGGATATTCGGGGACCGGTACAATTTTGAAAAAAACATCAAAAAATACAACAAGCCACTGGGAACTGATTTTTATTGTTTTCAACCGTTTTGAAATTGTGATAATCTTCCCCTTTAAAGGCCTACTGAAACCCACTACTACCCACCACGAAGTCTGATAAGTTTATACATCAATGATGAAATAACATTGCAACACATCCCAATACGGCTTTTTTAGTTTACTGAATTACAATTTTAAATTTCCCGGGAGTTTCGTCTTAGAAACGTCGTGTAATGATGACGTGTACGCGTGACGTCACAGGGTTTTAGGAAGTGTGAGCGCTATGCACACACACAGCTAAAAGTCGTCTGCTTTAACGGCATAATTACACAGTATTTTGGAGATCAGTGTTGCTGAATTTTTTGCAATGTTTTCAATTAATATTGGAGGAGTCACAGTAGAAAGATGGAGTTGGGAAGCTTTAGCCTTTAGCCACAGAAACACACAGTGTTTCCTTGTTTAAAATTCCAGGAGATGAAAATTGACTCTGGATTAGAGCGCGGTCAAGCAGACATGGATCCAGACCAAATGTCAACCAGCAGGTTTCGGTGAGAAAATTGTGGTTAAAAAGTCAGTTCTCACCGGATAAAAGCTGAGTTTGTGCAGTCCATAGCTGCCCTCGACTCGCCTGAGACACTGCGCGTCAATACCCGGCCGTGGACACACCCTTACGACTATCAGGTACTATTTAACTTACTAAAACACTAGCAACACAAATTCCAAGCTGCTCTATTGAGGCATGTTAAGAACAATAATGCACTTTGTGACCTTAATAATAAAAATGGCAGTGCCATGTTGGCATTTTTTTCCATAACTTGAGTTGATTTATTTTGAAAAACCTTGTTACATTGTTTAATGCATCCAGCGGGGCATCACAATAAAATTTTATTTCTCTTTGCTATCTGGGCTTATTGGTGTCATGATCCGTGGTCTGGATCATGTTTAGTTTAGTTATTTTCTGTTAGTTTGGACTCCCTTTGTTGTTTATGCACCTTGTGAGTTAGTTTGGTCACCATGGTAACGTATTAATTTCACCTGCTGCGGGTTCCAGACGCACAACCTGTTTTTGTTAATTACTTTCTTATTTAAGCCTGCCTTGCCCGTCAGTCGGTCTTGGTCCCTTGTTTGGGGTATGCAACTGTTTCGTTGGCATTTACTAGATTTCTTGTCACCTGATCCTGTGCTAGTGCTAGCATTAGCTTCCGTGCTTTCGCCACGCGTTTCTTTTGTTCTTTTCTTCTGTTTTTGTACCAGTGTTTTTGTTATTAAATCATTCTTACCTTTACGTTGTTGTCCGGAGTGTCTGTTTGCGTTGGAGGAACGATCCCGCATTAAAATGCAACCCACATGTGACAATTGGACCCTTATTAGACTAAAAATTTAAATATAATATTTTTATATGGCGTACTTAGTCAATAAGTACACAAACGTGCACTTCATGTGTAGTTACATGCTCATTTTTATTTTTACACTTTTTTTTTTCCCTAAATTCCATTGTATGCTATACTCTTCTAGCACCACCAGATGGCAGTATAAGTGTCCATATGTCGGCATAAGACCCCAATTGAGTAGTGTACAAAATTTAGGAAATAAGGGCTAAAAGATGCTGTCCACACATGTGGCCACTAAGGCCTTTAGAGGTTAATGCTTATTGACTTGCAGGTAAAAGAAAACTGACCTTATAACAATCGGCCAATTACTCAAAAAACCTAAACTGAAAGTTACAGTCGTTTTAATCATGCAGTCAAGACAAAATTTACTCCGGTTCATCATGAGTTATCCGTCTTGTTAGTCAGCTACAGCATGGGTGTCAAACTCTGGCCCGCGCGCAAAATTTGGCACGCCGTGTAATTTCATTTGGCTCTTGAGGCGTTATCAAATGAACATTTGGTATTATACAGCAGCTGTAACACCGCATTCAGCGCTAATACTCATACTTGCCAACCCTCCCGATTTTCCCGGGAGACTACCAAATTTCAGTGCCCCTCCCGAAAATCTGCAGGGGGCAACCATTCTCCCGATTTCCACCCGAACAACAATATTGTGGGGGTGCCTTAAAGGCACTGCCTTCAGCGTCCTCTACAACCTGTCGTCACGTCCGCTTTTCCTACATAGAAACAGCATGTCACATGATATGTGAGGCTTTTACACACAGATGAGTGAATGCAAAGCATACTTGGTCAACAGCCATACAGGTCACACTGAGGGTGGCCGTATAAACAACTTGGACACTGTTTCAAATATGCGCCACACTGTGAACCCACACTAAACAACAATGACAAACACATTTCGGAAGAACATCCGCACCGTAACACAACATAAACAGCTACAATATACCACCAAACCCCGTCCACCTCAACCTCAAATGTTTTATTTAAATTTTATGTAATATGCCCTTGGCACTAGTGTGTGACTACGACTGTGAATGTTGTCTGTCTATCTGTGTTGGCCCTGCGATGAGATGGCGACTTGTCCATGGTGTACAGTGCCTTCCGCCTGATTGTAGCTGAGATAGGCCCCAGCACCCCCCGTGAGCCCAAAGGGAATATGCGGTAGGAAATGGATGGATGCCCTTGATGTTTTTTCGTTTGTATTTTGAAAGCTGATTTTGCACAATTATGTTATTTAAACATTGCTTGTTCCATATTCAGTGTTAAAGCAAGTCAGTGTAGCAAACTGAGCAATAATTACCGTTTCATTCATGCACTTTCTCTTGCTACTTCAAGTGTTAAATGTTTGATTCATTCATTATTTTATTTTATTTTCAAATGAATTATTAAAAAATCCCGTTTCCATATGAGTTGGGAAATTGTGTTAGATGTAAATATAAACGGAATACAATGATTTGCAAATCCTTTTCAACCCATATTCAATTGAATGCACGACAAAGACAAGATATTTGATGTTCAAACTCATAAACTTTTTTTATTTTTTGCAAATAATAATTAACTTACAATTTCATGGCTGCAACACGTGCCAAAGTAGTTGGGAAAGGGCATGTTCACCACTGTGTTACATCACCTTTTCTTTTGACAACACTCAATAAACGTTTGGGAACTGAGGGAACTAAATGTTGAAACTTTGAAAGTGGAATTCTTTACCATTCTTGTTTTATGTACAGCTTCAGTCGTTCAACAGTCCGGGGTCTCCGCTGTCGTATTTTACGCTTCATAATGCGCCACACATTTTCGATGGGAGACAGGTCTGGACTGCAGGCATTGTCTTGCTGAAATAATCAGGGGCGTCCATGAAAAAGACGGCTCTTATATGGCAGCATATGTTGTTCCAAAACCTGTATGTACCTTTCAGCATCAATGGTACCTTCACAGATGTGTAAGTTACCCATGCCTTGGGCACTAATGCACCCCCATACCATCACAGATGCTGGCTTCTGAATTTTGCGCCGATAATCTAGATGGTTGGCTTCCCCTTTTGTCGGGATGACACAATGTCTAATATTTCCCCCAAAAATTTGAAATGTGGACTTGTCAGACCACAGAACACTTTTCCACTTTGCAACTGTCCATCTTAGATGATCTCTGGCCCAGAGAAGCTGGATGTTGTTGAAAAATGGCTTTCGCTTTGCATAGTAGAGCTTTAACTTGCACTTACAGATGTAGCGAGGAACTGTATTTAGTGACAGTGGTTTTCTGAAGTGTTCCTGAGCCCATGTGGTGATATCCTTTAGACATTGATGTCGGTTTTTGATACAGTGCCGTCTGAGGGATCGAAGGTCACGGTCATTCAATGTCGGTTTCCGGCCATGCTGCTTACGTGGAGTGATTTCTTCAGATTCTCTAAAACCTTTTGATGATATTATGGACTGTAGATGTTGAAATCCCTAAATGTCTTGCAATTGCACTTTGAGAAACGCTGTTTTTGGGAAGCTGTTTTTATACCCAATCATGACACCCACCTGTTCCCAATTAGCCTGCCCACCTGTGGGATGTTCCAAATAAGTGTTTGATGAGCATTCCTCAACTTTATCAGTATTTATTGCCACATTTCCCAACTTCTTTGTCACGTGTTGCTGGCATCAAATTTTAAAGTTAATGATTATTTGCAAAAAAATTGTTTTTATCAGTTTGAACATCAAATATGTTGTCTTTGTAGCATATTCAACTGAATATGGGTTGAAAATGATTTGCAAATCATTGTATTCCATTTATATTTACATCTAACACAATTTCACAACTCATATGGAGACGGGGTTTGTATTAGCCTGTGGAAAGTTTATTTTGATATTTACTTCAGAAGGCTGCATATAGAAAAGAGGCATTCCATTTTTATTTAAATTGTATTTGATATGCCATTGATTATTTTTTTGTCATTATTATTATTATTATTATTATTTAAAACTGGATTTTGCATGTCACTATAAAGTTATATAAGCCTTGCATGTTCAATATTCAATGCAAAACTTGTTTGGGTCCCTATTAAAAGGTTAATTTGTTCAACCTTGGCCCGCGGCTTTGTTCAGTTTGGCCCACTCTGTATTTGAGTTTGACACCCCTGAGCTCCAGTAATGACATTTTAAGGGTGATGGAAATATCTTCCAACAATCTGGAAGGCTCAAATCATTCTTTAGTGATCTTCCATAACCTCAGTCTTTTGGAAATTTTAGGATAATCCAAATCCTATCAGAATCATTGACCACATAACTTTCAGATCGAGAAAACATGTAATAATATTAGGGGTGTAACGGGACACAAAAATTTCGGTTCGGTACGTACCTGGGTTTAGAGGTCACGGTTCGGTTCATTTTCGGTACAGTAAGAAAACAACAAAATATAAATGTTTTGGTTATTTATGTACCAAATTTGTAAACAATGGCTTCATCCTTTTAACACTGGGGACACTATAATGATTCTGCCCACCTTAATCAACATTAAACTGCCTCAAATTGTTGCTCAGATTAAATAAAATGACTAAACTTTTCTTCAACATATAAAAAGTGCAACTTTAAACAGTTTCAAGTCAACTCATCATGCTTTATTTATCACAGCATTTGGGAAGCCTGTGGTTGATTTTTTTATTATGTAAATATAATATTTTTATCAACATGTGATAGCAGGGACCCTGCCATTCAAAGCTTTTTTGTCCATAAAACACACACACACACACACACACAAACACAATCACCGCAAAATGAGCTAACGATACGCTAAAAGTTAAATTAGCCTTCACCTTAAGCCAGAACTGCGAGCGAGCTGAGCTGCAGTTTATGTTTCTAGAAGGTCAATGGGCTCATAGTGATGTTTCTAGTAGTTGACTGGGAGGTGTTTATTATCATTTGGGGAGAGTACGCTGCCTTATGCTCACTTGCTAAACACCTATCTGCTCGACGCTGAAGCATTTACTATATGAGCTCTGAATACGCACTGCTGATTGGCTGTTGCCGCTCTGAATACGCACTGGCGATTGGCTTTTACCGCTATATATGTAACCAATCAGATGGTTGTGTGGGTGGGACAAATCTGGGTGCTGAGACAGAGGCAGAAGAAGCAAAGCAGCTTGTTAAAACTTTAGCTTAGAAACTCGTTCGGTACACCCCCGTACCGAACCGAAACCTCCGTACTGAAACGGTTCAATACAAATACACGAACTGTTACACCCCTAAATGATAGTGTTAAAAATAATTTGAAATGTAAATAATGTGTGCGTAATGTTCTGAATGCACATAGGCACAGTCACACGGTGCAGGCAAATTAGATTACAATTTATGTGTGCAGGCAATAACAGAGCGTTTGTGTGTCACCTGTGCTTAGCCAGATTAGAATGAGCTTCTCCTTTAACCTTCGAAGTCAGATTAGGGCAACAGACTAAGCTGCAGTATCTCAGACGGTGTCTCTCGTCCACTACTTACTCACTCTCTACCCGATGTGTCCTATATCTTTTAAAGCACCCCGGCAGTTGGTGTAAAATTCCCAGACCAACACACCTGCTCTCAGCACTTTATGTCAGGGCTCCATGAGGTTGCCGGTTAAAGTCCCATTGTGCTAGCTATCCAGCCATCATGGTACTGTGCAGGGTCGGAGGGACATGTCTTCCTTGCCTGATGACAAACACAAAAGTGTAAATAAGAGTTAGGGAACAGGTATGAAAAGGCAAATACATACAGTCGTGGTTAAAAGTTTAGTTTCCAATAATTTATACAACTCTTATTTTTTCGTGATAGAGTGATTGGACAATTGGATTTGTGACTTTTTGGTCATAAAAAACATTCATGAAGTTTGGTTCTTTTATGAATGTATTATGGGTCTACTGAAAATGTGAGCAAATCTGCTGGGTCAAAAGTATACGTACAGCAATGTTAATATTTGGTTACATGTCCCTTGGGCAAGTTTCACTGCAAAAAGGCGCTTTTGGTTGCCATACACAAGCTTCTGGTTGAATTTTTGACCACTTCTCTTGACAAAATTGGTGCAGTTCAGCTAAATGTGTTGGTTTTCTGACCTGGACTTGTTTCTTCAGCATTGTCCACACAATTAAGTCAGGACTTTGGGAAGACCATTCTAAAACTTTAATTCTAGCCTGATTTAGCCATTCCTTTACCACTTTTTACATGTGTTTGGGGTCATTGTCCTGTTGGAACACCCAACTGCGCCCAAGACCCAACCTCCGGGCTGATGATTTTAGGTTGTCACGAAGAATTTGGAGGTAATCCTCCTTTTTCTTTGTCCCTTTTACTCTCTGTAAAGCACCAGTTCCATTGGCAGCAAAACAGGGTCAGAGCATCTGCTGTACAAATGTGTGTTGGGGCCTTTTTTTAGTTTTTTTAGGAACACTGATACCAAAAGTCACAATGTCCGACAGAGTTCTATAAACATTATGACAGACCACCTAAAAAAAACGGAATGGGACTTTACAGTTTTTTACTGGATGGGACACCCAAAATGTACAAGAAAATAAAGAAAGTGGGATTTACAATATTAATTATGAACAATAAAACACTGAATATGAACAACATATTAACATCGCTCCTCTTTTACGTCGCGGACCAGCTCCTCCATGGTTGTGTATCTTTTACATTTAAGCAAAACACAAGAAAAAGGTGTTTCTGGATGTTGTTGATAAATTCCTTTCGCTTTGCATAGTAGAGTTTTAACTTGCACTTACAGATGTAGCGACAAATTATAGGTAAAGACAGTGGTTTTCTGAAATGTTCCTGAGCCCACGTGGTGATATCCTTTACACACCGATGTCGCTTTTTGATGCAGTACCGCCAGAGGGATCATAGGTCACAGGCATTCAATGTTGGTTTTCAGTCTTGCCGCTTACGTGCAGTGATTTCTCCAGATTCGGTGAACCTTTTGATATTACGGACCCTAGATGGTGAAATCTCTAAATTCCTTGCCATAGCTGGTTGAGAAATGTTGTTCTTAAACTGCTCGACAATTTTTCTTATGCATTTGTGGTTACCCTCGCCCCATACTTGTTTGTGAATGAAAGAGAATTTCATGGAAGCTGCTTTTATACCCAATCATGGCACCCACCTGCTCCCAATTAGCCTGTTCACCTGTAGGATGTTCCAAATAAGTGTTTGATGAGCATTCCTCAACTTTCTCCGTCTTTTTTGCCAATCATGCCAGCTTTTTTGAAACATGTTGCAGGCATCAAAATCGGAATATTGGCAAAAAAAAAACAAAGTTTACCATTTCGAACGTTAAGCATCTTGTCTTTGCAGTCGATTCAATTGAATATAGGTTGAAAAGGATTTGCAAATCATGGCATTCTGTTTTTATTAACCATTTACACAACGTGACAACTTCACTTGTTTTGGGTTTTGTAATTGATTGATTGATTGATAACCACACTGAAATATTTTGACAAACTTATTTAAAAAAATAAACAAAATCCTTTCAGCAACAGGACAAAAGCTGCAATATTTTATACACACAAAAAACATTGCAATCCAGGAGATTCTTAACTCCAGTTGGGATGACAAGGGCAATATCTGAGTCTGCCAAAGTGCTCCAAAACACAAGAAAAATGTAAAAAACAGCACAATATGAATGCAAAGGGTAATAAACACCTACAATATGATATATTACCACATAAAAATTTGCTTCTGCATCTGTTTCTGACACATGTGTTTCGAGCTGGCTGTGACGTAGAATACCGTAATAACTCGTATATAGAGATGTCCGATAATATCGGCCTGCTGATATTATCGGACAATAAATGATTAAAATGTAAAATCGGAAATTATTGGTATCGGTTTCAAAAAGTAAAAATAATGATTTTTCAAAACGCAGCTGTACGGAGCGGTACATATCCGGTAAAACACGGACCTGGGAGCAGTACAGAGCAGTTCCGTCTCCCAGTCAGCACCCCTCCCCCATTTCCTCTCCCACACACAACACAGGAGTTGACGACTTCAGCATGAGAGGTTTACTGCTTGATGACCTCATCAAACCGCCGCGAGCGCAGCATAACAACAACAAGAGTGTGTTGTTGCCGGTGCTGTAGCTGTGGCTAACAAGCGAGCTCGCTCGATGACTGACTAACAACACCATGTCTATGGTTTGGGATTATTTTAAAGTGTCTCTGACAGATAAAAAACTGGCAATTTGCAATGACTGCAAATTGTCCTGAAGAATTTGGAGGTAATCCTCCTTTTTCGTGGTCCCATTTACTCCCTGTAAAGCACCAGTTCCAGAGCATCTGCTGTACAATATGTGTGTTGGGGTCCCTTTTTTTCAGGAACACTAATACCAAAAGTCACAATGTCCCGATAGAGTTCTAAAAACGTTATGACAGACCACCTCATTAAAACAAAAACAGAATTGAATTTTACAGTTTTTTACTGTACAGGACACCCAAAATCTACATGAAAATAAAGAAAGTGTGATTTACAATATTAACTATGAACAATAAAACACTGAATATTAACAACATATGAACAACGCTCCTCGTTTACTTCTCAGACCAGCTCCTCCATAGTTGTGTATCTTTTACATTTAAGCAAACTACAAGAAAAATGTAAAAAACAGCAAAATAGGAATGCAAAGGGTAATAAACACCT
The DNA here is from genome assembly GCF_033978795.1 of Nerophis ophidion. Classification (NCBI taxonomy): domain Eukaryota; kingdom Metazoa; phylum Chordata; class Actinopteri; order Syngnathiformes; family Syngnathidae; genus Nerophis; species Nerophis ophidion. Next base: position 18,527,618 of record NC_084630.1, on the reverse strand, counting down.
ACAATATGATATATCATCACGTAGAAATTTGCTCCGCACCTGCTTCTGACACGTGTTTTGAGCTGGCTGTGACGTAGATTACCGTAATAACTCATTTATCACCAAAAAACTGTAGATTTTGACAATTGAAATACTTTTTATAGTTCAAGACTTAGGGTAATTTAAAAACAACACTGCACATCATAATGGTGGCTACAGTTTTGATGTTAAAGGTCTAAAAAAAATTATGTAGAACAGGGGTGTCAAATTCAAATACAGAGTGGGCCAAAATTTTAAACTGAACAAAGCTATGGCCCAGGTTGAACAAATTAACCTTTTAATAGGGACCTGCGGGGTTTGGTGGTAGCGGGGGGCTGTATATTGTATCGTCCCGTAAGAGTTAGTGCTGCAAGGGTTTCTGGGTATTTCTTCTGTTGCGTTACGGTGCGGGTGAGGCCTGAGAGCTAGTTCCAGCTCGTGGTGCCCGAGACCAGACTTAAAACCAGGGGAGACAGGGCCTAAGCTCTGGAACACTCTGCCCCTCCATGTTCGAACTGCTTCCACAGTGGAGTGTTTTAAGTCTCGTCTTAAGACCCACTTTTATTCTTTGGCTTTTAACACTACGTGAGTTGTGTGGTCCTCTGTCGTCTGTTGTCCTCTGTGTTTTTTATACACTTTGATTTCTATTTTACTGTTTTAATTGATTTTACCCTTTAAAATAGTTTTTAATCATATTTATTTTTATATTGTTTTTATATAGGTTTTATATTTATTTATTTGTTGTTTTCATTCAGTCATTGGTGGAGTATAATGTTTTTAATATTGTTTTTAACATGGCTGTGCAGCACTTTGGAAACGTTCTTGTTGTTTAAATGTGCTATATAAATAAAGTGGATTGGGTGTTCTCCCGAAATGTATTTGTCATTATTATTTGGTGTGGGTTCACAGTGTGGCGCATATTTGTAACAGTGTTGGCATTGTTAATACGGCCACCCTCAGTGTGCCCTGTATGGCTGTTGATCAAGTATGCCTTGCATTCATTTGTGTGTGTGCGCTAAAGCCGCATATATTAATTTGGCCCGCGGACCAGAGTTTGACACCCATGATGTAGAACGTCCGGCGGGCTGGATTGAAAATCCTAATGGGCCACATGTGGCCCGCAGGCCGTATTTTGCACAGTTTGTGTTACACTATGTCTCGCCAAGAATTGATTAATACAAGTGTAAACAATATTTTAAGATTACCTTAGACCTAATAATTAATCAGCTATTATTTAAAGTAAGCAATAATTTAATTAAGACATTAAACAAACTAATCTAACTCATATTCTGTACTTAACAAAATTATGAACACATATTGCACTCATTAAAACACCTCACATCTAAACATGGTCTAGTTTAGTACTGTATTTTCCGGATCATGTCGGCACCGGATTATAAGGAGCACTGCTGATAAATAGTCTATTTTTGATCCATCTAATTCTTTAAGTTCCTTGGGTGATTAATGTAAACTCACTACACCGGTATGTTTTAGCGCTTTCATGGCGAGTTTACTAACAGATATAAGTAGAAACTTTACACTACTTTATATTAGAAATGGCAACAGCGGAGGATGAAAGTCCCATAACAAGAAGATCGAGAAAAAGAAGAAGCTTATCGACTATGGTGTTGACACAGACTACAAAGGCGGACACACACACACTTTCAAGACTTATGCAGATCCCTCATACAGATCAGCAGGTACCAGAAAGTAAGAAAAGCTGTGTTTGCATAATATTGCGAAACAAAACACCAGATAATATGTCTTACCTTATACAAAGACCATAATTATATTCGTATGTTGAAGCAGAGTAAAATCCATCAACTGGTGCGGCTTCATCGCTTACCAAATCTATCAAAATATTTTGATAGATTTTTGAGTGCCGTGTGGAATGTTCTACTGTATATTTTCAAATAAACATACTGTATAAAATGTTGGTGTTTACTGCCATCATATTGCAATCTACAAGTGTCCCTTATGTTTGACTGCCATCTCTTGGTTACCCTCATCATTTCACTATATACCAAATAAATAAGCTTCGAGGTCGGTAAGCAAAACCAGAATTACTCCGTACATTTGGCCATTTTTGTTCAGCCCTTCTCAGTTTTTATAAGTTACCGCCAACAATGAAATGATCCATTTTAGTACCTACGGCAGTAGCATATAGCAGTTAGCATTCCATGACCCACAATGCACTTCTGCCATGACCCCGAATTCTTATTGGTTGACGTGTGTGTGACGATTGCTGACATTTTCTTCCTCTCTTCCGCGAATGAGATAAATAATATTATTTGATATTTTACGAAAATGTGTTAATAATTTCACACATAAGTCGCTCCGGGGTATATATCACACCCCCGGCCAAACTATGAAAATAACTGTGACTTACAGTCCGAAAAATACGGTAAACAGAATAACAAATACACCTGACCGGCCCGCAAGTATAGTTAAAGTAAAGTTGAAAAAGACAAACATATTTGCATCAGGTTCCTGAAAGTACTAGAGCACTATCACAGAGGATATTGTGTGGATATTTTGTATTACTTTAGTATTACATCTTGGCTGTAGGTCCTTGAAAACTGCAGAGCCAAATTTAGTAGTTCTGACAAAGTGAATACACACAATTTAAATGTCCACTGCAGAGGATACCGGTTCTCAGGAATATACAAAATAAGTAGAGATGTCCAATAATATCGGAATACCGATATTATTGGCCGATAAATGCTTTAAAATGTGATATCGGAAATTATCGGTATCGGTTTCAAAAAGTAAAATGTATGACTTTTTAAATCACAGAGGTAGGGAGAAGTACAGAGCGCCAACAAACCTTAAGGGCACTGCTTTTCACTTGCAAACAAGTGAATGCAATGCATACTTGGTCAACAGCCATACAGTCATATGTTTAAACAACTTTAACACTGATACACATACGCGCCACACTGTGAACCCACACCAAACAAGAATGACAAACACATTTCGGGAAAGCATCCGCACCGTAACACGACATAAACACAACAGAACAAATACCCAGAAACCCTTGCAGCACTAACTCGTCCCCCCACCACCACCTCATCCCCAGCATTTTTTTTCCATAACTTGAGTTGATTTTATTTTTGGAAAACCTTGTTACATTGTTTAATGCATCCAGCGGGGCAACACAATTAAGCATAATAATGTGTTAATTCCACGACTGTATACAGGTGCTGGTCATATTATTAGAATATCATGAAAAAGTTGATTTCTTTCATTAATTCCATTTAGAAAGTCAAACTTGTAGAATGCATACATTCATTCCAAACAGACTGATACATTTCAAGTGTGTTTTGCCAAAAAGGAGATGATTATAGCTGACAACCAATGAAAACCCTAAATTCAACAACTCAGAAAATTAGAATATGGTGAAAAGGTCAGATAATGAAAACACCTGGTGCCACTCTCTAATTAGCTAACTAACTCAAAACGCCTGGAAAAGCCTTTATATGGTCTCTCGTTTTGATTTTGTATGACACCCAATCATGGGGAAGACTGCTGACTTGACAACTGTCCAAAAGATGACCATTGATACTTTAAAGAAGGAGGGCAAGACCCAAAAGGTCATTGCCAAAGAGGTTGGATGTTCCCAGAGCTCTGTGTCCAAGCACATTAATAGAGAGGCGAAGGGAAGACAAAGATGTGGTAGAAAAAAGTGTACAAGCAAGAGGGATAACCACGCCCTGGAGAGGATTGTCAAACAAAACCGATTCAAAAATGTGGGGGAGATCCACAAAGAGTGGACTGAAGCTGGAGTCAGTGCTTCAAGAACCACAAAAAAGCCATTATCGAACATCTCTAAAAATAAGGATATTAGTGAAGGGAGAAGTGCAGCCCTTCTGTTCCTGACTTACCTGGCAACGTGGTCTGCAAAACCATTTACTTCAAGAATCAAGAAAAAAAATTGACAGACATGCAAAAAAAAAAAGAATAACGATTTTTCTGCAAGGCTGCACTTCTTGAGCTGGTGCACTTGCCTAGCTCCAAAAAACATTCATATTTAATGAGGTCCTGAAAAAAGCCCTGGGAAAATCCCATCAGGCCCACTGTCAGTTATTTCAAAGCTCGTCCCAAGCGTAGGTTTTCCTTTTCCTTTACTGAATATTGTATTTAACATTTTTCCACTGGTACAGTTATCCATCCAACCGTTTTCTACCGTTTGTCCCTCTCGATTCGCGGGGGTGCTGGTGCCTATGCCAGCTGCAATCGGACATAAGGCTAGGTATAAACTGGACAAGTTACCCATCCCTCGAATGGCTGTCTTGCTTGTTTAAAAGTAGCTATTTGATCAAAAGGGTCTGTTTGCGAAATTCAAACTTTCCAATGTAATTACACAGTATATCTCACCCTCTTACGACTTCTAGACGTAATGACGTTACTACGTACATACACTATATTGCCAAAAGTATTTGGCCACCCATCCAAATGATCAGAATCAGGTATAAAATCAAGCACTTAGGCATGGAGACTGTTTCTACAAACATTTGTGAAAGAACGGGACGCTTTCAGTGATTTCCAGCGTGGAACTGTCGTAGGATGCCACCTGTGCAACGAATCCTGCAGTGAATTTTCCTCGCTCCTAAATATTCCAAAGTCAGCTGTCGGCTTGATTATAAGAAAATGGAAGAGTTTGGGAACAACAGCAACTCAGTCACCAAGTGCTAGGCCGCGTAAACTGACAGAGAGGGGTTAGCGGGTGCTGGAGCGCATAGTGAAAAGAGGTTGCCGACTTTCTGACCAGTCAGTTGCGACAGAGCTCCAAACCTCATGTCACCTTCCAATTAGCCCACGTACAGTATGCAGAGAGCAGCTGCAGCGAAGCCATACATCACAGAGTCTAATGCAAAGGTGCAGTGGTGTAAAGCACGCCGCCACTGGATGTTGTGGAAATGGTAAATAAAAACAGAATACAATGATTTCCAAATCTTTTTTGACTTATATTCAATTGAAAAGACTGCAAAGACAAGATATTTGAAATTTTTTTTTTTGCAAATAATCAATAATTTAGAATTTAATGGCAGCAACACATTTCAAAAACGTTGGCACAGGGACATTTTTACCACTGTGTTACATGGCGTTTCCTTTTAACAACACTCAGTAAACGTTTGGGAACTGAGGAGACCAATTTTTGAAGCTTTTCAGGTGGAATTCTTTCCCATTCTTAAAATGATGTACAGCTTAAGTTGTTCAACAGTCCGGGGTCTCCATTGTCGTATTGTGCCACACATTTTCAATGGGAGACATGTCTGGACTAAAGGCAGGCTAGTCTAGTACCAGCACTGTTTTACTATGAAGCTACGCTGTTATAACATGTGGAGAATGTGGCTTGGCATTGTCTTGCTGAAATAAGGAGGGGCGTCCATGAAAAAGACGTTGCTTGGATAGCAACTTATGTCGCTCCAAAACCTTTTATGTACCTTTCAGTCTTAATTGTGCCTTCACAGATGTGTAAATTGCCCATGCTTTGGGTAATAAAACACCCCCATACCATCACAGATGCTGGCTTTGCAACTTTGCGCCTACAACAGTGTGGATGGTTATTTTCCTCTTTGGTCTGGAGGACACGACGTCCACAGATTCCGAAAACAATTTAAAATGTGGACTCGTCAGACCACGTAACACTTTTCCACTTTGCATCAGTCCATCTTAGATGAGCTCGGGCTCAGCGAAGCCGGCGGCGTTTCTGGGTGTTGTTGATGAATGGTTTTCGCTTTGTATAGTAGAGTTTTAACTTAAACTTACAGATGTAGCGACAAATTATAGGTAAAGACAGTGGTTTTCTAAAGTGTTCCTGAGCCCATGTTGGTGATATCATTTACACACCGATGTCACTTTTTGATGCAGTACCGCCAGGGGGATCATAGGTCACAGGCATTCAATGTTGGTTTTCAATCATGCTGCTTACGTGCAGTGATTTCTCCAGATTTGTTGAACCTTTTGATATTACGGACCCTAAATGGTGAAATCCCTAAATTCCTTGCAATAGCTGGTTGAGAAACATTGTTCTTAAACCGTTCAGACAATTTTCTTATGCATTTGTTCACAAAGTGGTTACCCTCGCCCCATCCTTGTTTGTGAATGACGGAGAATTTCATGGAAGCTGCTTTTATACCCAATCATGGCACCCACCTGTTCCCAATTAGCCTGTTCACCTGTAGGATGTTCCAAATAAGTGTTTGACGAGCATTCCTCAACTTTCTCCGTCTTTTTTGCCACTCATGCCAGCTTTTTTGAAACATGTTGCAGGCATCAAATTCCGAAGATTTGCAAAAAAATCTAATTTTACCATTTCGAATGTTAAGTATCTTGTCTTTGCAGTCGATTCAAGTGAATATAGGTTGAAAAGGATTTGCAAATCATTGTATTCTGTTTTTATTAACCATTTACACAACGTGACAACTTCACTGGTTTTGGGTTTTGTAATCGATTGATTGATTGATAACCACACTGAAATATTTTGGCAAACTTATTTAAAAAAATAAACAAAATCCTTTCAACAACAGGACAAAAGCTGCAATATTTTATACACACAAAAAACATTGCAATACAGGAGATTCTTAACTCCAGTTGCGATGACAAGGAAAAATCTGAGTCTGCCAAAGTGCTCCAATAAAGCCGACCTATAAAATCTGTAATGCTGACTGTCAGTTTAAAAAAAGTCAGCTGTCCATGTCTACAAGATGAATGCCTTCACAACTCCTGCATCTCTTTCACCTCCCAAAGTGCTTGTGTATGAAGGGAAATACATGCACATACACTCCAAACTGAGTCAAAAAACAAAGAAAAACAGAAAAAAAACACATATTCCGAACGACACATGTGAGCTGAACCAGGTCAGATCAATCATGATCAGAAATAATGTATGAATCCCGGGGGGAAATTCACTTTTTTTTCTTTCTTCAGACTCAACCACACAGTTCTGATTTCTTCCATAAGTCGCTTCATCCCTTGTTTACACCATCGCAATACATTTAGAATTAACGCTGCAAGCAGCGTTGGTTGGGTCCGCCTTTGGTTGCTGCCGCCGCTTCTCAAGCCCTGATCTCAGTCAGACCTACATAGAGGTTTTGTTTCATGTCTCTACGACATTCCTAACAGAAGTTACAAGCAGTTTTGTCCAGGTTTTTTCCTAGGGGGCGCTAGAGCGCAATTTTGACTTTTGGGGTTTGGTTTTTTATTAGATGGATATTTTCGCCAGTCCTGATGTGTGTGTAAAATTTGGTGAGTTTTGAAGCATGTTAAGGGGGTCAAATTACAGATCGGCATTTCTGGATGTTGTTGATAAATGGCTTTCGCTTGGCATAGTAGAGCTTTAACTTGCACTTTGAAGCATTTTAAGGGGGTCAAATTACAGCTCAAAGAGGCAAAAATGACATTTTTAAGTAAAATTTGCACAGGGGTTTTTTGAAGGGTCATAAAATCAAAACCGGAAAAGTAATCAAAACTGTTTTATGCTTTTAATCAGAAGGGTTCAAACTCTCTCCTGTGCGAGTTTGAAGCCGAAACGACAAACGCACTCGGAGGAGTTTACGTTTGAAAAAAGGTGACGGGTTTTTACAAAACTTTTATTTTGAAGGGGTAATTGCCAACTTTCTGTTGATTTTTTCTGCAGGCTGTCATTTATTAAAACGCAGTAAGTCGGACACATTTCCAGTGAGGGTTGGACTCCGCCAAGGCTGCCCTTTGTCACCCATTCTGTTCGCAACTTTTATGGACAGAATTTCTAGGCACAGTCAGGGCGTTGAGGGGATCTGGTTTGGTTTCTGCAGGATTAGGTCTCTGCTTTTTGCAGATGATGTGGTCCTGATGGCTTCATCTGGCCAGGATCTTCAGCTCTCACTGGATCGGTTCGCGGCCAAGTGTGAAGCGACCGGGATGAGAATCAGCACACCCAAGTCCGAGTCCATGGTTCTCGCCCGGAATGGGGTGGAGTGCCATCTCCGGGTTGGGGAGGAGATCTTGACCCAAGTGGAGGAGTTCAAGAAACACGGAGTCTTGTTCAGGAGTGAGGGAAGAGTGGCGGATCGGTGCGGCGTCTTCAGTAATGCGGACGCTGTATCGATCCATTGTGGTGAAGAAGGAGCTGAGCCGGAAGGCAAAGTTCTCAATTTACCGGTCGATCTACGTTCCCATCCTCACCTGTGGTAATGAGCAAAAGGACAAAATCCCGGGTACAAGCGGCTCTCACATAGAGATAGGGTGACAAGCTCTGCCATCCGGGGGGAGCTCAAAGTAAAGCCACTGCTCCTCCACATGGAGAGGAGCCAGATGAGGTAGTTCGGGCTTCTGGTCAGGATGCCACCTGAACGTCTCCCTAGGGAGGTTTTTCAAGCACGTCTGACCAGTAGGAGGCCACAGAAAAGACCCAGGACACGTTGGGAAGACTATGTCTCCCGGTTGGCCTGGGAACGCCTCGGGATCCCCCAGGAAGAGCTGGGCGAAGTGGCTGGGGAGAGGGAAATCTGGGATTCCCTGCTTAGGTTGTTGCCCCCGCGACCCGACCTTGGATATGAGGAAGAAGAAGGATGGACGGATGGGCTGTGAAAGAAATATGCCATTTACTATTTATAATTTAAACCTACATACAGGTACATTATACTGTACAGTAGTACTGAGAGTATCTGTATACAGAAACCATCATTTTAACACTTGGATAAGAATAATTTGCAGTAAATTCCGTCCATGGACATTAATTTGAGTATTCAACAAGATGTATACATACATACATACACACACACACACACACACATATATATACATATATATATATATATATATATATATATATATATATATATATATATATATATATATATATATATATATATATATATATATATATATATATATACATATATACACACACACATATATATGTATATTGTGGAACGGTTTAAGAACAATATTTCTCAACGAGCTATTGCAAAGAATTAAGGGATTTTACTATCTACGGTCCGTAATATCATCAAAAGTTTCAGAGAATCTACAGAAATCGCGGAAGACCAAAACACCAACATTGAATACCTGTGACCTTCGATCCCTCAGGCGGTACTGCATCAAAAAGTGCCACCAGTGTGTAAAGAATATCACCACATGGGCTCAGGAACACTTCAGAAAACCACTGTCAGTAACTATAGTTTTGTCGCGCTACATCTGTAAGTGCAAGTTAAAACTCTACTATGCAAAGCGAAAGCCATTTATCAACAACACCCAGAAATGCTGCCGGCTTGATGCAAAGTGTAAAAGTTTTCTCTGATCTAACGAGTCAACAATTCAAATTGTTTTTGGAAACTGTGGGTGTTGTGTCCTCCGGAACAAAGAGGAAAAGAACCATCCGGACGCAAAGTTCAGAAGACAGCATCTGTGATGGTATGGGGTGTATTAGTGCCCATGGCATGGGTAACTTACTTACCTGTGAATGCACCATTAATGCTGAAAGGTACATACAGGTTTTGGAGAAACATATGTTGCCATCCAAGCAACCTCTTTTTCATGGACGCCCCTGCTTATTTCAGCAAAACAATGCCAAGCCACATTTTGCACTGAAAATGGAATGAGTATTATCTACATAATGTGCCATATTTTTGTCATACTTCCTAAAATAAAGTTCCAAAACAATACTTCAATCATCTGCTGATTTGTTTATATATTTTTTTCCAAAACCATTGTGGTTGTGTACACTGTAAAGGCAAACCCCCCACCCCCCAAAATTGTGACTGTATAAACACTTTTAGACTATCCAGGTTTACAAAAAAAACCTTCATAGAGTGGGAAAACTGTGATAATATTTACAGTACCATTTAAATCAGGGGTGTCAAATGTACGGCCCGTGGGCCTGAACAGGTTTAATCCGGCCCACGGCCCACACAATGAGTATAAGTGAACTGCAATTCTTTTTATTAAAGGAACTGCTGTTCTAAATGTGTCCACTGGATGTTGCAATAGCAATTCAAGTGTAACCCACATCACACATGACACTGTTTAAAGATGACATGTCTGAATTGGCTGCCGCTACTCAAATCAGCGTCAATTGTGGCTGGCAACAGACTAATGCTGTAGCAACGCACAATACCTTTTTTGTGATTGTAAATTATCCACTTAACAGATAAAAATAACAAAACAGTACAATGCCAAGTCGTCATGACCAGAGTTTTTGTAGTTAAGAGTTTCGTGCAGCGCTCGCAGTTTGTTGACGGCACGATGTGCACCCTGAACTCCATTGTAAATATGTGTGTTTCTAGATTTGTTGTTGGTTCCATTTTATTTTATGATTAAAGCTACCATGTTCACATTGGTTAAGTTTTTAGTTATCCATCCATCCATGTCCTACCACTTGTCCCTTTTTGGAGTTGCGAGGGGTGCTGGAGCCTATCTCAGCTGCATTCAGGCGGAAGGCTACGTACACCCTGGACAAGTCGCCACCTCATCGCAGGGCCAACACAGATTTATGTTACCTTTAATTCGGCTATCATGGTAACATTTTGATCATTGTTTTAATTATATTATAATTGTAATATTTGAATGATGGTAAATTAATGTGGCAGTTGCGGATGTCACCAATGTGGTGTTTGCTTTTCCAAACACGTCTTTAATGAACTGACAACATGACAATACTGAACAGGCAGTGCTTAAAGTTGAATGACTTTGTAAAATCACTGAGAAATAGTCAAAGTTTATGGTGTTTTGGAAACAAAAATGTTTTTACTTAGAGTTTTCCACTAACTTGAAGGGTTTTGCCAAGAGGATTATTTGTCATGTGTACACTTTCAGAATATGTTTGTTCTGTTTTTGGCCAAAGAAAACAATTTTGTCTTTATTTTTAAGTTATCATGCCAGGATTTTACCTGTCTGGCCCGCGTGTAAATAGATTTTCCTCCATGCGGCCCCCTGGGATAAAATGAGTTTGACACCCTTGATTTAAATGGTTGGGCATACAGTACTATTATAACCCATGAACAATTTGTGGGGTTTTCCTTCTATTGTGTCCATCCATGGATGGATGGATGTTTCCTCACTGTTCTAGACAGACATGGTATTCGGTTTCCTGCTTAAGCTACACCCAGCTAGTGCCAGTGCACCCAACCACTACTGGGACCAGCATTGCCTTAACGTTCCACATTTTCTGTAGCTCTTTTTAAATGTGAACGTGTATGTGTCTTAGTCAAAGTGCTACTCGCATCAATAATGTATTCAGATAATGCGGCCGCCTGGCTTTGCCAAGAACCTGCAGGCATGTCAGTACGCAGACTAGAACGGGGAATGAGACGGGAATGGGGGCAACAACACGTGAGATCCCAAAGAATATAGAAACGGTATGAAAATAGAGATATAAAATAAACGTAGTTTGGATGTCGGGGTTAATGCAAAGCTTTGTCAGGTAAGGTCAACAATTGATTCACAAGAAACAGTAATGGATTGTGTTTCCTGACAACAATTTTCCAAAGACTTACAGAGTCAAAGTGGTAACATTCTTTATTGACTTGAAGATACTGCGGTCACAGACACTCAACATACAGTAGGATTTTAGCTTCGCCCTTTACTGATTACTTACTTTTAATTCATCACATGCTCTCAATGTATTGATTAAGAATCTAAAGACATTAAAGGGGAACATTATCACAATTTCAAAAGAGTTAAAAACAATAAAAATCAGTTCCCAGTGACTTGTTGTATTTTTTTTAAGTTTTTTTCAAAATTTTACCAGTCTCGGAATATTCCTAAATAAAGCTTTTTTAAAGTGCCTTATTTTTGCTCTCTGCGAAGACACTGGCCATTTCCCTGTGACGTCACACAGTGCTGCCAATGAAAACAAACAATGGGAATACCACAGCAAGATATAGTGACATTAGCTTCAATTCAAACTCGGATTTCAGCGACTTAAGCGATTCAACAGATTACGCATGTATTGAAACGGATGGTTGGAGTATGAAAGTATTGAAGAAGAAACTGAAGCTATTGAGCGAAAAGCTATTGACGCTATTTATAGCCATAGCATGGCCGAATAGCTGTGTTAGCATCGCCGGTCAAATGTGCGGACCAAACGATCAGGACTTTCGCATCTTTTGACACTGGAACAACTTAAATCCGTCTATTGGTAAGTGTTTTTTTCGCATTAAATGTGGATGGAAGGAAAGGTAATATAGTTGCAAATGCATCTACAGGTTATCCATACATCTCTGTACCATGTCTGCTTTAGCACCGCCGGTAAATAGCATGTTAGCATTGATTAGCGTAGCATGTTAGCATCGATTAGCTGGCAGTCAACATCAACAAAACTCACCTTTGTGATTTCGTTGACTATCGTTGCGAATGCATTCGCAGGTTATCCATACATCTCTGTGCCATGTCTGCCTTAGCATCGCCGGTCAAATGTGGAGCCACTTTGGCACATTCAATGGGGGTCTGGCGGCAGACAGTTTCGCATCTTCGGGCCAGTGATGCAACTTGAATCCCTCCCTGTTAGTGTTGTTACACCCTCCGACAACACACCGTCGAGGCATGATGTCTCCAAGGTTCCAAAAAATAGTCAAAAAAACGGAAAATAACAGAGCTGAGACCCGGTGTTTGTAATGTGTTGAAAATGAAAACGGCGCGTGTGTTACCTCGGCGATGTCACATTCTGACGTCATCGCCTCCAGCGCGATAAACAGAAAGGCGTTTAATTCGCCAAAATTCACCCATTTAGAGTTCGGAAATCAGTTAAAGAAATCGATAGTCTTTTTTCTGCACCATCAAGGTATATATTGACGCTTACATAGGTCTGGTGATAATGTTCCCCTTGAGGAAGAAAAATATCTACATTCATGGCACTGATGGTTTGTGGTGGTCGGTTGTCCTATTTGCCGATTTACCTGCGAACTGATATTCAACCTGTTCGGAGGTGGTGCGCCAGGGTGGTACACAAGACCACAAGAAATCAAGAATATCCACACAGTTATTTGGTCAAAAATGCATACCTTTGGCTATAATTGATACTATTGTCCTATAGAAATGGAATTTCCTGTAATCGTAACACTGTTGCTGTTTTTATTACCTGTACAAATAGTTGAAAACAAAATTTAAAAATATTCTACTACACTGCATATTTTCTATACTAGAGTGAAATGAACGTCGACGAAGCACCAATCCAGCCACGCTCCACCCTTCCTCAACGGCACAGCGGTGGAGATGGTAGGCATCCCCAAGTTCCTGGGGGTGCAGATAACTGACAATACCCTACACACCGGAGCGCTTGTAAAAAGAGCTCAGCAGCGCATGCCCTTTTTGCGTCGGATGAAAAAAACACAGCCCCCTCACCCCGTTCTCAGCACATTCGACAAAGCCACTATAGAGAGCCTACTGACCAACTGCATCTCTGTCTGGACTGGAGCCTGCAGTGCCTCAGACTGGAAGTCTCTGCAGAGAGTGGAGAGGACGGCGGACAATATCATCAGGACTCCTCTTCCTCCTATCCAGGAGATCGCAAAAAAGCTGCTGCCTGACCAGGGCTCAGAAAATCTGCAGACACTCCTCCCACCCCCACCAAGGACTGTTTTCACTGCTGGACTCTCGAAAGAGGTTCCGCAGCCTCCATAGCAGAAATTCCAGGTTCTGTAACAGCGTCTTCCCTCAAGCCGTAAGACTCTTGAACGCATCATAATTACCCCCTAAATTCCCCCCAAAAATGTATTAACTCACTGGAATATATGGATGCATATGCAAAAGTGCAATATATTTATCTGTACAGTAATATATTCATTTATAGCTGCACTTTATTATGTTTTTATCCTGGACTACTGGTACAAAAAGAACTGTACCTTCCAACATCTTCATGCATGGCAATGCCCCATCTCATGCTGCTAAGAAAACAACTGAGTCACTGGCTGCTATGGACATAAGAGGAGAGAAACTGATGGTGTGGCCATCATCCTGTCCTGACCTCAACCCCATTGAGAACCTCTGGGGCATCATCAAGAAAAAGATCTATGAGGGTTGGAGACAGTTCACAATCAAACAGCAGCTTTGGGACGCTATTCTAACATCCTCCAAATAAATTAAAGCTGAAACTGTCCAACAACTTACACATTCAATGGATGCAAGGGTGATATCAAGCAAGGGGTCCTATATTAATATGTAACTCTTATCAAAAATATGAAAAATGTATATGGTCTTATAGGACCCAGGATCTAGGCTTAAACTGTATTTTTTCTTCATTGGAACTCAGTAAATACGCAAATTATATTGAAAGTAGCCATGTGACTGAGAACGGCAAGCGTTGCTTAATTAGTATACTTGCCAACCCTCACGATTTTCCCGGGACACTCCCGAATTTCAGTGCCCCTCCCGAAAATCTCACGAACAATCTCCCAAATTTCTCCCAATTTCTACACGGACAACAATATTGGGGACGAGCCTTAAAGGCACTGCCTTTAGCGTCCTCTTTAACCTATCATCACGTCCGCTTTTCCTCCGTTTAAAGAGCGTGCCAGGCTCAGTCACACATTAGATGTGACTGTAACACACACATAAGTGAATGCAAGGCATACTTGGACAACAGCCAAACAGGTCACACTGAGGGTGGCCGTATAAACAACTTTAACACTGTTACAAATATGCGCCACACTGTGAACCCACACCAAACAAGAATGATAAACACATTTGGGGAGAACATCCGTACTGTAACACAACATAAACACAACAGAACAAGTACCCAGAACCCCTTTCAGCACTAACTCTTTCGGGACGCTACAATATACAACCCCAAACAACGTCCCCCAACCCCGCCCACCTCAACCCCCCTCCCCCCACACACCTCCTGAATTCGGAGGTCTCAAAGTTGGCAAGTATGCCAATGAGGCTTCAGTAGGTGGTGCTTCTTTCTCCAACTAAAGAAAACGGCACACAGGCTAAAGAAAGAATAAAAATATTTGGATGGGCATCAGGAATAAAGTAAAGAAGAAGATGGATGTACATAGCGAAACATAAGCACAATTGAAAAAATAAACGCTGCAACTGTGTCCCTCCCTCCAGTGTGATTTTCATCCTGGTCGTGGAACTGTGGATCAACTTTATACTCTCGGCAGGATCCTTGAAGATGCATGGGAGTTTGCATAACCAGACATCATGTTTTTTGTTGACTTTGAAAAGGCATTTGACCGTGTTCCTCAGGAAGTCCTGTCGACAGTGCTCAGAGAGTATGGGGTATCGGAATGCCTGATTATGGCGGTCTTATCCCCGTATGATCAGTGTCAGAGCTTGGGCCGTATTGTTAGCAGTAAGTTGGACCAGTTTCTAGTGATGGTTGGACTCTGCCAGGGCAGACCTTTGTCAGTGACTGTGTTTACAACTTTTATGTACAGAATAGCTCGGTGCAGTGTAGGCGTTGAGGGGATCAGGTTTGGTGGCTGCAGGAGGATGTGGTCCCACTGGCTTCACCTGGCCAGGATTTTTATCTCTCACTGGATCGGTTCACAGCTGAGTGTGAAGCGACTGAGATAAAAATCAGCACTTCGAAGTCTGAGTCCATAGTTCTCGCCCGGAAAATGTTGGAGTTCCATTCCAAGGTCTGGGAGGAGATCCCGTCCCAAGTGGAGGAGTTCAAGTACCTCTGGGTCTTGTTCAAGAGTGAGGGAAGAGTGGATCATGTGATCGACAGGCGTCTGCAGTAATGCGGACCCTGCATCGGTCTGTCTTGTTGAAAAAGGAGCTAAGCTGGAAGGCAGAGCTCTCAATTTACCTGTCACTCTACCTCAACATCCTCAACTATGGTCAAGGGCTTTGAGTTATGACTGAAAGGACAAGATTACGGGTACAAGCGGCCAAAACTAGTTTCCTACGTCAGGTGGCGGGGCTTTCCCTTAGAGATAGGGTGAGAAGCTCAGTTATTGGAGAGTAGCTCAGAGTAAAGCCACTGCTCCTCCACATCGAGAGGAGCCTGATGAGGTGGTTCAGACATCTGGTCAAAATATCCCTAAACGCCTCCCTGCGAAGGTGTTTAGGGTGCATTTGACCGGTAGGAGACCACAAGAAAGACCAAGGACACTGTAGAGAGACCATGTCTCCCAGCTGGCCCCCCAGGAAAAGCTGGTCGAAGCAGCTGGGGAGAGGTAAGTCTGGGCTTCTTTACTTATGCTGCTGCCCCCACCACCTGACCTCGGATAAGTGGAAGAAGATAAATTTATGTATCGATCAAAATGTGTATAAATATTATGCATACTCGTCCCAGTGAGATTATAGTTTTGTGAAAATAATTTTTCATTTAACTATCCTAGAACTAAAACTAGGGATACGCAACACTCTCCTCTAATCCCCTCCAAAGAATGAGGTGTCCACATATGATAGCTAGACTACTGCAATGCATTTCTTGCCGGGATCCCCAGCAAGAACATCCAGAAGCTGCAGTACATGCAGAATAGTGCTGCTAGGATCCTGACGAGAGTGCGAGTAATACGACCATATCACACCAATTCTCAAATCCCTTCACTGGCTTCCTGTTCCACTCAGGATTGAATACAAAGTCTCCCTACTAGCCCACCAGTGCCTCCATGGAAATGCCCCCCTCTATCTCAAAGAACTACTCACCCCCAAATCCTACACACGACACCCCCGCTCCGGACAGGCTAAACTCCGAGAACAAAGCTACGAACAATGGGAAACCGGGCTCCACAGATCAGTCTGTGGAACGCTCTCCCTGACCACCTTATGGTATCACAGACTGTGGATGTTTTAAAAAAAGGCTTAAATACTCTTCCTTAAAAAAATAAAAAGCCTTTTTTTAGATATATGTCTCACGACGCGGAGTTGAACCCGCATTTCCTCGGCGGCAGGCGCCTTCTCTGACAGCGCGCTAAAACATGCCTCTGCTGACAGCGTACACAGACTCGCCTCCACTCATGCTGAACACAGCACGCCCAAGCAGCAACGAGCCTGCACAAGATCAATAATCAACACACCTGGACTTGACGAGAGGGAGCGGCGTAAAATACCAGTGAAGCCAGGAGACCTTCGCCAGAACGTAGCCAATCTCAGCTGAGTAAGTATCATGTCTGGCACCTCTTCCACGTTCCTTGCTCGCCTTCTTTGTGTTTTCCTCGTTCCCGTCTTGATGTCCTTTGTGTCTTCCACAGTGTCTTCAGTGATCGTGTCCTTGCCCCACGACCTCCTCCCGGATTGTTGCTTGCCTTCCCCGATCCTTGACCACTGCTTGGACCCTGACATCGTTGCCTCGCTCCAGCTCCTTGACTGCTCGCCTTCCCGCTGACCGCCCCTTCGCCTCACCCCTTTTGGATTTCAACGAACGATACATCCAACACGCACCGACAACAACCCCTGGTAAATTCACATTGGTTAATTCCACACATAGTCTGCATTCACTCACAAGTGGTAGCATACACATCCCACACATTCATTAAAGGTTTAAATAAACCTTCAAAACGCAGTTCTGCCTTGCTGTCGCCTCCTTCCCTTTGCCTAGTGCAGGGGTAGGGAACCTATGGCTCTAGAGCCAGATGTGGCTCTTTTGATGACTACATCTGGCTTTCAGATAAATCTTAGCTGACATTGCTTAACAGGATAAGTAATTCATTATTACGCTGGTAATCACAGGGTTAAAAATAACATTCAAAGTATAAAACATTCTCATGCATTTTAATCCTACCTTCCGTTTTCTATCGTACCTGTCCAAGATGTCGCATTAATAGTAAGAAGTATTATATGTATTAATGGTTAAATTTAGAATAACAATGTTATTAAAAGAATAAGAGACTTATTATAATCTAAAAATGTTGGTCTTGTCAAGACCTGGACTATGGTATGGTTTGTTTTCCCGTGGTGCAAAGAGATTGGAACGGACATGGTGTGAAGGTAATGACATCTTTAATCTTAACTCAGAAATATTACAAAAACAAAGGGTATAAACAAAAGGCGCTCTCAGTGGAGGTTAAAAACTTGGCTATGAAAACTAAAACTCGCACAATGGGAGAATTATGAACATAAAATAAAACTTATAAACTATGGCATGAAAAACTTACTTGGACCGAGAAAGAGCTTGGATCATCGGCATGGATAACATAGGTGTGTAAGAGGTGATAGAGGGTGAGTAGAAGGTGATGTCGCCAGGCTGACTGCCTGGCAACTGCAGGCTTAAATGGTGACGTGGTGATTGACAACAGGTACATGAGTTCAAGTGAATCAGGTGCGTGAGTCGTGAAAACAGGTGAACTGATTGGTATTTATGGAAACAAAAACAAACCATGGTGCACAAAAACAGGAACTAATGGAGTCAAAAACAAAACAGAACATAACTAAACAGAACATGATCACAAAGACATGACAGGTCTTATTTAAAAATGCGCGCATTTAGTTGTAGTCAGTGTTTAAAAAACATTATACAGCTGTCACGGAAATACCTTTTGAAATATTTGGCTTTCATGGCTCTCTCAACCAAAAAGGTTCCCGACCCCTGGCCTAATGCATGACAATATGCGTACTAGTTCTAGCTATATTAGGCTTTTCTAGTTTTTATTTGTATTTATTTTTATAATCTTTTCATTTTGTTAATACACTAGCACTTTGATGTTGTTTGCTCAATGTAAAGTGCTTTTTACAAGTAAAATCAATTATTATTATTATTATTATTATGATAGCAACATCCTCAAGAAAGACAGGAAAAAAAAAAAAATCATATACTTTGCTTTGGTTTTGATTTGTGAAAGACAATACCTAAGATAGATACAGCCAGAGAGAAACCCAGCAAACTCCACACAGAAAGGAAGAAGCAAGAAGTACCATTTTGTGCAACAGACATTGACTCAAACAAACCGAGACCAACCACGCCTCCATCTCATTTTGCATTTTCCAGGGATATTTTTATCCATCAGTAAAAACTAACATGAACAACTGTTTCTCTTTATGACTATTTGTGCAAAGTCTGCATATTTGAGTGTCTGCATTTGTATAATGTAGGTTTGTACGGTATACCGGTACTAGTATAGAATCGCGGTACTCATGAATCAAAAACGGTACTATACTCTGTTTAAAAAGTACCAGTTCGCCATACATATTTTTTTACAGGCATGGTGCCGTCATCGTCACGTCATGACATTGCTGGTTTTATGAGCAGTGGAGCATGTTCGGCAGCACACAATCACAGAGTACTTACAAGTACACACAGTGTGCACACCGAAAAGGGAGAATGGACACATTTTGGCTTAAAAACTAACAATAAAGGTGAAGTTATAACACTGCAACAACCTCAGGAAGAGGTGCTTTATAACATGGCTAGCTAGGTAGCGGCTAATGTCCATCCGCAACAGGCAGTGTTTTAGCTATTTCTAAATCACTAATCCTGGCCTCCATGGCGACAAATAAAGTATGTTTCTTACAAGTATCATCCCTGCAGGACAAGGAATAGCTAAACATGCTTCACTACACACCGTAGGAGGATACAGTAGCTCACCGGCGTCACAATGTAAACAAATGCCATGGGTGGATCCACAGCTGACATCCACTGTAATGATACCAAGTACAACAGTGTATCTAGTCCATGGGTGTCAAACTCTGGCCCGCGGGTCAAACTTGGCCTGCCGTTTAATTTAATTTGGCCCTTGAGGCAATTTCAAATTAACATTAGAGCTGGCCCGCCGGTAACGCCTCATACTTGCCAACCCTCCCGATTTTCCCAGGAGACTCCCGAAGTTTAGTGCCCTTCCCGAAAATCTCCTTGGGCAACCATTTTCCCGATTTTCACCCGGACAACAATATTGGGAGCGAGCCTTAAAGGCACTGCCTTTAGCGTCTTCTACAACAGTGGTCCCCAACCAGGCCACTGTTGTATTATTCTGTGGCCCTGGCCCAATTGGTACCAGGCCGCAGAATAATTTTTTATTCCTTTCGTATTTAAAAAAAAATAATGATAAAAATAAAAATAAATATTTTTATTAAATCAACATAAAAAACACAATATACACTTACAATTAGTGCACCAACGACAAAAACCTCCCTTTTTCATGACAAAAACGTCCCTTTTTCATGAAAAAGAAAAAGAATAATATAAAATTAAAAAATAATAATAAAAAGGACCCCCCCCCCCCAAATTATTAAGCGTTGACCGGTCCCCGGGTACAAAAAAGTTGGGGACCACTGCTCTACAATATGTCGTCATGTCCTCTTTTCTTCCATATGTTTAAACATATGGAATATATGCGGCTTTCACACACACATACTTGGTCAACAGCCATACAGGTCACACTGAGGGTGGACGTATAAAAAACTCTAACATTGTTACAAATATGTGCCACACTGTAAACCCACACCAAACAAGAATGACAAAACACATTTCGTGAGAACACCTGCACCGTAACACAACATAAACACAACAGAACAAATACCCAGAATCCCTTGCAGCACTTACTCTTCCGGAACTCTACAATATGCAAAAACCCCGACCACCTCATTTTTATTTTATTTTTGAATTTATTAGCCTGTGGAAAATGTTATTTACCTCAGAAGGCTGCAAATAGAAAAGAGGCATTAATTTTTTTAATTACATTTTATTTAATATACCACTGATGTTTTTTCGTTAGTTTTTTGAAAGTTGATTTTGCACTATTACGTTATATAAGCTCTGCCTGTTCCATGGGAGGAAGCCCAAATACTCGGAGGGAACCCATGCAAACTCCACACAGAAAGATCCCGAGCCCGGGATTGAACCCAGGATTACTCAGGACCTTCATATTGTGAGGCAGATGCACTAACCCCTGTACCACCGTGCTGCCCTATTTAAGACTTGCTTGTTCAATATTCATTTCAAAAATTGTTTGGGTCCCTATTAAAAGGTTCATTTGTTCAACCTTTGTTCGGTTTTAAATGTTGGCCCACTCTGTATTTGAGTTTGACAACCCTGATCTAGTCAATACTACTATGATTACATCAAAAAAAAATTATCGTCTCAAAATATATATATATATATTTTTTTTTTGTTAAATTCATATATTCATAAACTCAGAAAATACGTCTTTGGACACGTGTGAACTTAAATTATGACCAATGTATGATCCTGTAACTACTTGGTATCAAATCGATACCTACATGTGTGGTATCAACCAAAACGAATGTAAAGTATCCAAACAGAAGATTAAGTGATTGTTACATTTTACCAAAAGTGTAGGTAGAACATGTTGAAATGGAAAGTAACCAAATATTAACAGTAAATTAATAATCAATGTCTACAATAATATTATTCTATAACAAAATGATAAATTTTACAATATGTTACTGCATATGTCAACAGTCTAACTAGGAGCCTTTGTTTGTTTACTTAATACTAAAAGACAAGTTGTCTCGTATGTTAACTATTTTATTTAAGGAAAATATTGTTCTTTGATTGCAATAATAAACTGTGGAGGGTGGCGTGGCCTGCAGGCCTGCGGCAAAGCAGGGTGTGCCAGGACCGGCTTCTAAATCAGCGACAGGTGCGTAGATGACCCACCTGGGCCTGGTTATCTAATCACCTTTCGCTCTGTTAAAAGACAGCAGCCGGGAGGATAGAGGTGTTGGAGCTGGTGTGAGAGCAAGAGAGTGACAAAGACGGACAGAAAAAGACAATTGCTGAAAATAAATCTGCTGAGAGAAGAAAATAAAACTGTATTGTAACCCTGATCCGGGTTCTCATGGCGTTGATTGGTGGTCCGAAGAACCGCCTGGAGGGCAACCTCCACATAAACATGTGTTTAAAGGCCTACTGAAACCCACTACTACCCACCACACAGTCTGATAGTTTATACATCAATGATGAAATATTAACGTTGCAACACATGCCAATACGGCTTTTTTAGTTGACTAAATTACAATTTTAAATTTCCCGGGAGTTTCGTCTTGGAAACGTCGTGCAATGATGACGTGTACGCAGGACGTCACAGGTTTTTAGGAAGTATGAGCGCTACGCACACACACAGGTAAAAGTCGTCTGCTTTAACAGCATAATTACAAAGTATTTTGGACATCTGTGTTGCTGAATCTTTTACAATTTGTTCAATTAATATTGGAGAAGTCAAAGTAGCAAGATGGAGTTGGGAAGCTTTAGCCTTTAGCCACACAAACACACGGTGATTCCTTGTTTAAAATTCCCAGGAGCTGAAACTTCACTATGGATCAGAGCGCGGTGAAGCCAACATGGATCCTACCAAATGTCAACCAGCAGGTTTCGGTGAGAAAATTGTGGTTAAAATGTTGCCATTTACCAGATATCAGCTGAGCTTTTGTCGTTCGTAAAGCTGTCGTCGACACCCATGAGACATTGGCGTCAAGACACCCGTGGACAAACCCCTCTGACTATCAGGTACTGTTAAACTCACTACAACACTAGCAACACAATAGAAAGATAAGGGATTTCCCAGAATTATCCGAGTAAATGTGTTTAAAAACATCGGAATACGTCCCAATGCTATCGCATTTTTTTTTTTTACTCTTTTTTTTTTTTTTTCTAGTCCGTCGCTATCAATATCCTCAAACACGAATCTTTCATCCTCGCTCAAATTAATGGGGAAATTGTCGTTTTCTCGGTCCGAATAGCACTTTTTGTTGGAGGCTCCCACTAAAGGGGAACAATTTTAAAAGGGTTAAAAACAATAAAAATCAGTTCCCAGTGGCTTGTTGTATTTTTTGAAGTTTTTTTCAAAATTTTACCGGTCTCGGAATATCCCTAAATAAAGCTTTAAAGTGCCTTATTTTCGGCTCTCTGCGAAGACACTGGCCATTTCCCTGTGACGTCACACAGTGCTGCCAATGAAAAACAATGGGAATACCACAGCAAGATATAGCGACATTAGCTCGGATTCACACTCGGATTTCAGCGACTTAAGCGATTCAACAGATTACGCATGTATTGAAACAGATGGTTGGAGTATGAAAATATTGAAGAAGAAACTGAAGCTATTGAGCGAATAGCTATTGACGCCGTTCATAGCCATAGCATGGCCGAATAGCTGCGTTAGCATCGCCGGTAAAATGTGCGGACGAAACGATCAGGACTTTCGCATCTTTTGACACTGGAGCAACTTAAATCCGTCGATTGGTAAGTGTTTTTTTTGCATTAAATGTGGGTGGAAGGAAATGTAATATAGTTGCAAATGCATCTACAGGTTATCCATACATCTCTGTACCATGTCTGCTTTAGCACCGCCGGTAAATAGCATGTTAGCATCGATTAGCGTAGCATGTTAGCATCGATTAGCTGGCAGTCAAAATCAACAAAACTCACCTTTTTGATTTCGTTGACTATCGTTGCAAATGCATTTGCAGGTTATCCATACATCTCTGTGCCATGTCTGTCTTAAGAATGTCGGTAAAATGTGCAGACACTCTGGCACATACAATGGGGGTCTGGCGGCAGACACTTTCGCATCTTCGGGCCAGTGGTGCAACTTGAATCCCTCCCTGTTACTGTTTTTACACCCTCCGACAACACACCGTCGAGGCATGATGTCTCCAAGGTTCCAAAAAAATTGTCAAAAAAACGGAAAATAACAGAGCTGAGACCCGGTGTTTGTAATGTGTTGAAAATGAAAATGGTGGGTGTGTTACCTCGGCGACGTGACATTCTGACGTCATCGCCTCCAGCGCGATAAACAGAAAGGCGTTTAATTCGCCAAAATTCACCCATTTAGAGTTCGGAAATCGGTTAAAAAAATAGATGGTCTTTTTTCTGCACCATCAAGGTATATATTGACGCTTACATAGGTCTGGTGATAATGTTCCGCTTTAAAATCAATGTGAATATGTAAGGAGCCCCCACACTTGCGACGTCATCGTCCGCGACCTCCGTTTTTTTTCAGGAAGTACCAAAAGTGGCGAACTTTATCGTCGATTTTCTCTACTAAATCCTTTCAGCAAAAATATGGCAAAATCGCGAAATGATCAAGTATGACACATAGAATGGACCTGCTATCCCCGTTTAAATAACAAAATCTCATTTCAGTAGGCCTTTAATGTACCATAAGATGTTCTGTTTGAAAAAAAGCCAACAATGCAATTTGTTTGTGGTCCCCTTTATTTAGAAAAGTATCGAAATAGATTTTCTACTGGTACCGGTACCAAAATATTGTATCGAGACAACCCTAGTATGATGACAATTTCACACGCTGGGTTTGGCAGACAGCCTGGTTTTAAACTTGACAAATGCGATGGCATTAAACATGTATCTGTGGCTGAAAATAGCATAATAAATTGGTAGAGGAGTTAGTCGGCCTTGTATTTCATTCCACATGGCCGTGTGTAAATAAAGCCACACACACCTCACAGCACATATCCTGTGAACTTGCAGACTGAATACAGGTCATCAGGTCCATGGGGACATGATGCAGCAAAATATTCAGACTGCATGACTTGTGATTACTGTCCCTCTCAGTCATTTACACAGACCATTGAATCTATTGATTTGGCCTTGACTAATTCATGTGTGTAGTCATCAATTGTTCATCAAGTTGTCGAATTATTTGCCTGCAGTAAGCCATCCAGTCGGTTTGGATTACCCTCCTGGTAATGCTTTTCTTTTTTAGCACAATGTGTCATAAACCTTTTAAAAGTATTTTTACATTTAAAACATGTTCTTTGTGGTATACATAACATGCAATGATGGTTCTTTTGTCTTTTGCATTGATCATGTTTTACAGACTATCCTCAAGCCACTTTCTGACTGTCTCTGCAGGATGCACTGATTTGTGGGTTGTTTTATTTACAGTATGTACCAACTCCGCTTCGACTGTGTCCTCTACGTGTTGTAGTCTTAAGCACTTTCATATCAGGTCTACTTTTTTTTATATACAAACCCCGTTTCCATATGAGTTGGTAAATTGTGTTGCATGTAAATATAAACGGAATACAATGATTTGCAAATCCTTTTCAACCTATATTCAATTAAATGCACTACAAAGACAAGATATTTGATGTTCAAACTCATAAACTTTATTTTTTTTTTGCAAATAATAAGTAATTTAGAATTTCATAGCTGCAACACGTGCCAAAGTAGTTGGGAAAGGGCATGTTCACCACTGTATTACATCACCTTTTCTTTTACAACACTTAATAAACGTTTGGGAACTGAGGATACTAATTGTTGAAGCTTTGAAATTGGAATTCTTTCCCATTCTTGTTTTATGTAGAGCTTCAGTCGTTCAACAGTAAGAGGTCTCCGCTGTCGTATTTTAGGCTTCATAAGACAGGTCTGGACAGCAGGTGGGCCAGGAAAGTACCCGCACTCTTTTACTACGAAGCCACGCTATTGTAACACGTGGCTTGGCATTGTCTTGTTGAAATAAGCAGGTGCGTCCATGATAACGTTGCTTGGATGACAACATATGTTGCTCCAAAACCTGTATGGACCTTTCAGCATTGTGTAAGTTACCTATGCCTTGGGCACTAATACACCCCCATACCATCACAGATGCTGGCTTTTGAACTTTGCGCCTATAACACTCCGGATGGTTATTTTCCTCTTTGTTCCGGAGGACACCACGTCGACAGTTTTCTAATATAATTTGAAATGTGGACTCGTCAGACCACAGAACACTTTTCCACTTTGCATCAGTCCATCTTAGATGAGCTTTTACGTAGCCAGGCTGTTGTAACATGTGCTGAATGTGGCTTGGCATTGTCTTACTGAAATAAGCAGGGGCGTCCATGAAAAAGACGGCGCTTAGATGGCAGCATATATTGTTCCAAAACCTGTATGTACCTTTCAGCATTAATGGTGCCTTCAGAAATGTGTAAGTTACCCATGCCTTGGGGACTAATGCACCTCCATAATATCACGGATGCTGGCTTTTGAACTTTGCGTCGATAACAGTCTGGATGATTGGCTTTGGTCTGGATGACACGATGTCGAATATTTCCAAAAACAATTTGAAATGTGGACTCGTCAGACCACAGAACACTTTTCCACTTTGCATCAGTTCATCTTAGATGATCTCGGGCCAGAGAAGACGGCGGTGTTTCTGGATGTTGTTGATAAATGGCTTCCGCTTTGCATAGTAGAGCTTTAACTTGCACTTACAGATGTAGCGACAAACTGTATTTAGTGACAGTGGTTTTCTGAAGTGTTCCTGAGCCCATGTGGTGATATCCTTGAGAGATTGATGTCGTTTTTTTATACAGTGTCGTCTGAGGGATCGACGGTCACGGTCATTCAATGTTGGTTTCCGGCCATGACGCTTACGTGGAGGGATTTCTCCAGATTATCTGAAACTTTTGATGATATTATGGACCGTAGATGTTGAAATCCCTAAATGTCTTGCAATTGCACTTTGAGAAAGGCTGTTCTTAAACTGTTTGACTATTTGCTCACGCAGTTGTGGACAAAGGGGTGTACCTCGCCCCATCCTTTCTTGTGAAAGACTGAGCATTTCATGGAAGCTGTTTTTATACCCAATCATGGCACCCACCTCTTCCCAATTAGCCTGCACACCTGTGGGATGTTCCAAATAAGTGTTTGATGAGCATTCCTCAACTTTATCAGTGTTTATTGCCACCTTTCCCAATTTCTTTGTCACGTGTTGCTGGCATCAAATTCTAAAGTTAGTGATTATTCGCAAAAAAAAAAATGTTTATCAGTTTGAACATCAGATATGTTGTCTTTGTAGCATATTCAACTGAATATGGGTTGAAAATGATTTACAAATCATTGTATACCGTTTATATTCATATCTAACACAATTTCCCAACTCATATGGAAACAGGGTTTGTATATTATATATATATAATTTATTGGCTATAATTTGTCACCCCAATTGCATGAAATAGCGGACTCGTACAAAGCTCTACCATATATAGATATCCATGACAAATCTAAGGCAAAAAGATGTTGCAGGAATTTCAAATTCCGAACAGCTCATTTGGTGCATGTTTGGTAGAAGGCAAGCCAGTTTTCTAAATATCTCCCCTGTGACTCTACGGTTTGATTTCAAATGTATTTATTTACTCATGAGGATCTCGAATAGACACCAACAGAAGCCAACAGGTGTGAACATTTGGTTTTGCAAAATAAGAGCCCTTTAAAAAGGGATCATAATGTCATATTATTTTACAAACCCCCAAACCAGTGAAGTTGGCACGTTGTATAAATGGTAAATAAAAACAAATTACAATGATTTGCAAATCCATTTTAATCTATATTCAATTGAATAGACTGCAAAGACATGATATGTAACGTTCGAACTGGAAAACGTTATCATTTTTTGCAAATATTAGCTCATTTGAATTTTATGCCTGGAACATGCTTTGAAAAAGCTGGCACAAGTGGAAAAAAAGACTGAGAAAGTTGAGGAATGCTCACCAAACACTTATTTGAAACATCCCACGGGTGAACAGGCTGATTGAAAACAGGTGGGTGCCATGGTTGGTTATAAAAGCAGCTTCCATTAAATGCTCAGTTATTCACAAACAAGGATGGGGCGAGGGTCACCACTTTGTCGCCACTTTGTCAACAAATGTGTGAACAAATTGGCGCACGGTTCAAGAACAACATTTCTCAACGAGCTATTGCAAAGAATTTAAGGATTTCACCATCTACGGTCCGTAATGTAATCAAAAAATCTGGAAAAATCCATTCACGTGACATTAAATGCCGTGACCTTGGATCCCTCAGGCGGTACTGCATCAATAACAGACATCAGTGTGTAAAGGATATCACCGCATGGGCTCAATAACACTTCAGAAAACCAATGTCAGTAATTACAGTTAGCCGTTACATCTGTAAGTGCAAGTTAAAACTGTACTATGCAAAGCCAAAGCCATTTATCAACCAGACCCATAAACTCTGCCGGCTTTGCTGGACCCGAGCTCATCTAAGATGGACTAATGCAAAGTGTGACAGTGTTCTGTGGTCTGACGAGTCCACATTTCAAATTGTTTTTCGAAACTGTTGACGTCGTGTCCTCCGAACAAAAAGGAAAAGAACCATCCAGATTGTTTTAGGCGCAAAGTTGAAAAGCCAGCATCTGTGATTGTATGGGGGTGTATTAGTGCCCAAGGCATGGGTAACTTACACATCTGTGAAGGCACCATTAATGCTGAAAGGTACATACAGGTTTTGGAGCACCATCCAAGCAACATCTTTTTCATGGACGCTCCTTCTTATTTCAGCGAGACAATGTGTTACGACAGTGTGGCTTCATAGTACTGTAAAAGAGTGCGGGTACTAGACTGGCCTGCCTGTATTCTAGACCTGTCTTCCATAGAAAATGTGTGGCGCCATATGAAGCCTAAAATACCACAACAGAGACCCTGGACTGTTGAACAACTTAAGCTTTACATCAAACAAGAATGGTAAAGAATTCCACCTGAAAAGCTTCAAAAAATAAATAAATGGGTTGTACTTGTATAGCGCTTTTCTACCTTCAAGGTACTCAAAGCGCTTTGACACTACTTCCACATTTACCCATCCACACACACATTCACACACTGATGGAGGGAGCTGCCATGCAAGGTGCTAACCAGCACCCATCAGGATCAAGGGTGAAGTGTCTTGCTCAGGACACAACGGACGTGACGAGGTTGGTACTAGGTGGGGATTGAACCACGGACCTTCGGGTTGCGCGCCCGGCCATTCTCCCAATGCGCCACGCCGTCTCCTTAGGTCCCAAACGTTTACTGAATGTTGTTAAAAGGAAAGGCAATGTAACACAGTGGTAAAAATGCCCCTTTGCGAACTTTTTTGTAATATGTTGCTGCCTTTAAATTCTAAGTTAACGATTATTTGCAAAAAAATAAAATAATAAAGTTTCTCAGGGATTTGCAAATCATTGTATTCTGTTTTTATTTACGAATGACAACTTCCCTGGTTTTGGGTTTTGTACATTTAAAGCACTTCCTTATGGTCTACACAACATGTGATGGTGGTTCTTTCGTCAAACTTCTGCATAAATTATTTGTTGCAGACCATATTCGAGCCACGGTCTCACCATCTCATAAGGACGCGCCGTTTTGTGGACAGTCTTATCTATGTGCCTCCACTTCGACTATGTGTTCTCCCCGTTAGCCATGTTGTAGTTTTCAAAGCTTCCGTATTGAGTCTACTGACAGATATAAGTTTGAGCTTGGGGGATATATCGATATAGTCGATATATCGCGGGTTTGTCTCTGTGCGATATAGAAAATGACTATACCGTGATATTCGAGTATACGTTCTCATGCAGTTGCTTTAAGCTGCAGGCATTACACTACAGGCTCTTCTTGCTCTTCGTTGTCTCTGCTTCTCACAGACATAAAACAAACACACCTTCTTACATACGTCACATACGTATACACCCTTGCGGAGTAGAGATGTAACAGCATGGGTAACGTTAGCTGTGATGCGAGTGGTAATACGAGCGAGAGAAGGTGTGATTCTGGTAAAAAAATGAAAGAAGACTTAATTCCCAATAACAACAGCAGGGGTCCATCGTCTGGCGGTGGTTTGGCTTCAAGTGGGAATATGTCGAACAGACAACCGTATTTTGTCAAGTGTGGGTAAAACCGTTGCTACAAAATGTAGCATTACTGCTAATATATAGCATCATTTGAAAAGTCACCCACTAGAGAATGAAGAGTTCTTGAAACTCTGCATGTCAACATCTCCATTCGGTGCCACACCAACAAAACGCCAAGGCAACCATTTCCAGATCAACACCGTATGAAAAAAATTGTCAACAACAAAAAGAGATAACGTCCGCAGGAACCTACCACATAGTGAAGGACATACACTATTTGATTTCCTATTATGCAGCTCATTTTTTTTTGGCACTTATTGAAATATCTTGTGTGACAAACATGCACAAAAGTACAATTTATTTGTTTTTAACTATTGTAGCGGCGTTCTGTACCGCCCGAATGCAGCTGAGATAGGCTCCAGCGACCCCAAAAAGGGACAAGCGGTAGAAAATGGATGTATATATATATATATATATATATATATATATATATATATAAAGTGAGTTTTTTACAAGTATCATCCCTGTAGGACGAGGACTAGCTAAACATGCTTCACTACACACTGTACCTCACCGGCGTCACAATGTAAGCAAACGCTATTGGTGGATCTACACCTGACATCCAATGTAATGATACCAAGTACAAGAGTGTATCTCCTCAACATTACATCAATATTTTCAAGCATCACAAAATCTTTTTTTAATTTTTTTATTCATATTATGTTTATAAACTCAGTAAATATGTCCCTGGAAACATGAGGACTTAATATGACCAAAGTATGATCCCGTAACTACTTGCTATCGGATCGATACCTACGTTTGTGGTATCATCCAAAACTAATGTAAAGTATCAAAACAACAGAAGAAGAAGTGATTATTACATTTTAACAGTAGTGTAGATAGAACATGTTAAAACGGAAAATTACCAGATTAACAGTAAATGAACAAATGGATTAATAATACATTTTTACAGCTTGTCCTTTATAATGTCGACAAAATTATAGAATGATAAAAATTAGGAGCTTTTGTTTGTTTACTTACTACAAAAAGACAAGTTGACTAGTATTTTCACTATTTTATTTAGGGACAAACTTGCAATAAGAAATATATGTTTAATGTACCCTCAGATTTTGTGTTAAAATAAAACGTATAATGCCATATTTAGATATGTATCGATATACATTTTGGTACCGGTACTGGTACCAAAATATTAGTATCGGGACAACTCTCTTTTAATAAGCATTTCTCACATATTCCTTTTTTTTTGACGATTAATTTAAAGAGGTTATTGCTAAGTTTTTATTGCGATTGTATAATTTTGTTTACATACATTAAGTGTTTTTAATGGTTGTGACAGTAAAAGGAAATCAGAGGAAGGTTTCATTTGAAATAAAATCCATCCATCCATTTCCTACCGCTTATTCCCTTTTAGGGTTGCAGGGGCCGCTGGCGTCTATCTCAGCTACAATCGGGCGGAAGGCGGGGTACACGTTGGACAAGTTGCCACCTCATCGCAGGGCCAACACAGATAGACAGACAACATTCACACTCACATTCACAAAACATATTATTATATTTTTTCCCCCCGGTCCATATTTTCCATGTGTCATAAAACATATCAATGATGATCAATATCGATCAATAGAAATGAACGTATTATTGCCAAGGCAGTTTTCATCGTGACGAAAGTAGGACACCTGCTTTATCAAAAGTACAGATGTCTGTTCAAGAAATATGTTGATTTTTATTTTGTTATCTGAAGCAAGATGTCTATTTAAGGCTTAAAAAAATATTCATTGTATTATGTAAATTTTATTCTGCCTTCCACCTGAGTGCAACTAGACAGTCTCCAGTTGTTGTTGGTCATTTCACAAACCCCGTTTCCATATGAGTTGGGAAATTGTGTTAAATGTAAATAAAAGATGTGTAAGTTACCCATGCCTTGGGCACTAATACACCCCCATACCATCACAGATGCTGGTTTTTCAACTTTGCGCTTATAACAATCCGGATGGTTATTTTCCTCTTTGTTCCGGAGGACACCACGTCCACAGTTTTCAAATATAATTTGAAATGTGGACTCGTCAGACCACAGAACACTTTTCCACTTTGCATCAGTCCATCTTAGATGAGCTTGGGCCCAGAGAAGCCGGCGGCGTTCCTTTGTGTTGTTGATAAATGGCATTCGCTTTGCATAGCAGAGATTTAACTTGCACTTACAGATGTAGCGACCAACTGTAGTTACTGACAGTGGTTTTATGAAGTGTTCCTGAAGTGGTGATATCCTTTCCACACTAATGTCGGTTTTTGATGCAGTACCACCTGAGGGATCAAAGTTCTGAATATCATAGCCTACTTGCAGTGATTTCTCCAGATTTTCTGAACCTTTTAATAATTTTACGGACCGTAGATGGTAATAATAATAATAATAATAATGGGTTGTACTTGTATAGCGCTTTTCTACCTTCAAGGTACTCAAAGCGCTTTGACACTACTTCCACATTTACCCATTCACACACACATTCACACACTGATGGCGGGAGCTGCCATGCAAGGCGCCAACCAGCACCCATCAGGTAAAATCCCTTAATTCCTTGCTATAGCTCGTTGAGAAATGTTGTTCTAAAACAGTGTGACAATGTGCTTCCAAATTTGTTACCCTCACCCCATCCTTGTTTGTGAATTACTTAACATTTCATGGAAGCTGCTTTTATACCCAATCATGGCCCCCATCTGTTCCCAATTAGCCTGCACACCTGTGGGATGTTCCCAAAAAGTGTTTGATGAGCATTCCTCAACTTAATCAGTATATATTGCCACCTTTCCCAACTTCTTTGTCACGTTTTGCTGGAATCAAATTCTAAAGTTAATGATTATTTGCAAAAAAACAAAGGTTTATCAGTTTGAACATCAAATATGTTGTCTTTGTAGCATATTCAACTGAATATGGGTTGAAAATCATTGGCAAATCATTGTATTCCGTTTATATTTGGATGCAACACAATTTCCCAACTCATATGGAAACGGGGTTTTACATCTTAGTATCATATTTCTTCTGAGTGGGACATGGGATTTGTACATTAATGGTCTATGTGACCTGGAAGTAAACTAAATCAGGACATTGAAAGGAGCATACGCCATTTATTTGACATATATTGTGGTTTCTTAATCACTTTAGGTAGCTTTGTATAAGACTTAAAGACCTTACCGAGTCGTGGGTACGTACGTGTCTCTAATCCCATCCAGAGAGTGAGGGTATTTCAACGAACCGGACGTGGATTTACTGCTGGTAAGAAGAAGAAAAAGGGAGTCAGTATTCCTTATTGAGGGGGAAAAAAGACGACTGTTAGCGATGAGAAAATCCCACAGCTGCTGAGCGCGCATAAGAAGCGCGCGCACTGTGCACTGTTAGAACAACCCCGTCAATTAACTATTTTTTATTTTTAATTACAAATCGTCACAAATGATATGGAGATAAAAAGATTGATATTAACCTAAATGAATTTAATATTCACGCTGAAATTACCGTAATATATTCTGAAGGTTTGTTTTTTAACCGGAAATGACGATGCTCTTTATTTTGAAAGGCAGCTGCGTCGAAGGTGAGTTAAAATATCCATTTAGTAGCGCTTGTTCATTACTATACTTTAAAAAGACAATAAATACATTTCCAAAGAACAACTAGTCACTGATATAACGTCTGAGTTTTTTTTTTTTTTTATATATTATATATATTTTTTTTTTTTCAAAAATAACACCAGCTAACATCCATCCATCCATTTTCTACCGCTTATTCCCTTTCGGGGTCGCGGGGGGCGCTGGCGCCTATCTCAGCTACAATCGGGCGGAAGGCAGGGTACACCCTGGACAAGTCGCCACCTCATCGCAAGGCCAACACAGATAGACAGACAACATTCACACTCACATTCACACACTAGGGCCAATTTAGTGTTGCCAATCAACCTATCCCCAGGTGCATGTCTTTGGAAGTGGGAGGAAGCCGGAGTACCCGGAGGGAACCCACGCATTCACGGGGAGAACATGCAAACTCCACACAGAAAGATCCCGAGCCTGGATTTGAACCCAGGACTGCAGGAACCTCGTATTGTGAGCCAGACGCACTAACCCCTCTGCCACCGTGAAGCCCTCACCAGCTAACACATACAACAAAAAACAAAACACACATAACAAAGCAAATTAAATAATGATAATGTAATAGATTGGTCTATGTGTGTATGTTGCCATCTCCTGGTCAATGTTGGTCATAGCATACTGGGGTTGCTTTTTGGTTGGCCAACGTTTTACGATGTTGTTGTACACTTGACGGCAAGTGAGTGAGTCTGTTCTGAAGTCACAGTAAACGAGACGTAACTTCATCACCTCGCCTGTTTATTGCCTCCCATTCAATACATCACAGATAACAAAAATTAAAAACGAAAAAAAAAAAGATAATAATAATAAAGGTGTCTTGTTGTCACACAGACGTTCCTACGACACGGAAGTGAGTTGGAATACAATAATTTCCCCCCGACATGTACATACACACACACACACACACACATAGTAAATCAACTAACATTCAATCGTTGTATTTATTTAATTACCAATCATAACACATTTTTTTGGAGGAATAAAATATTAACCTAAAGTGATTGAATATTTACAGTAATATATTTTGAAGGTTTGATTTTGAACAGGAAATGGTGTCCTTTATTTTGAAAGGCATCCGCGTCTAAGGTGAGTTAAAATATTCATTTAGTAGTGCTTGTTCATTACTATACTTTAAAAAGACAATACATACATTTCCAAAGAACAACTAGTCACTGTTGTAACGTCCAAGTTTTTGTTAATGCATTTTTGTATTCATTTATATATATATATATATATATATATATATATATATATATATATATATATATATATATATATATATATATATATATATATATATATATATATATATATATATCTATATATATATATATATCTTATTTATTTATTTATTTTTTATTTTTTTCAAAAATAACACCAGCCAACACATACAACAAACAGAGGAAAAAACAAAACACACAAAACAAAGCAAATTAAAAAATAACAACAAAAAATATAAAAACGAAAAAATATATAATAATAACAAAGGTGTCTTGTTGTCACACTGACGTTCCTCCGATACAAGACACGGAGGTGAGTTGGAATACAATAATTGCCACCCAACATGTACATAAACACACACAGTAAATTAACTAATGTCAGGGGGTTGTTTTTATTTAACTACAAACCATCACACATTTTTTGGAGGAATAAAATATTAACCTGAAGTAATTGAGTATTTACGGCGAGATTACTGTAATTTATTTTGAAGGTTTGGTTTTCAAGAGGAAAGGATGTCCTTTATTTTGAAAGGTAGCCGCGTAGAAAGTGAGTTACAATACTTTACTTTCATCATCATCATCATCATCATTTATTTTCATTCCTTTCATGAAAATGTATATTTACAAGCCACGTGCAATTGACACTTTCATTGTTTTGTTTTTTTGTTTCTTATACATTTCCATCATCAGAAAGTAGCAGATGGAAGAATAATATTCTTATATTTAACTGCCCCTTTTTTAACACAAATTACAGTATTTTAGATGACTTTATAACTGTTCCCTCCACCAACACCCAAACTCCAACATACTTTTCCATTTTCCTTTAAGCATTTTCACAATGACACGTCCAATCCAAATCAAAACTCAGTTTGATATAATTCCAGTTTTCTCTTTTTATAACT
The DNA here is from genome assembly GCF_033978795.1 of Nerophis ophidion. Taxonomy (NCBI): domain Eukaryota; kingdom Metazoa; phylum Chordata; class Actinopteri; order Syngnathiformes; family Syngnathidae; genus Nerophis; species Nerophis ophidion. The sequence continues at coordinate 18,492,359 of NC_084630.1, read as the reverse complement.
CTTTTTAAATACAAAGATATTCTTACAGCTTTCTAAGTCTTTGTTTAGAGAATTCCATGCTTTCACACCAACAACAGACAAGCACATTTGTTTCAAATTTGTTCGCGCTCTTGGATGTTTAAAGTCATACGGCCTTCTGTGGTTCTCATTTTCAGATGTGAACACAAATAACTTTTGTATGTCCTTCGGAAGAACATTATTTCTGGCTTTGAACATCATTAATAGAGTATTCAATTCTACAATGTGTTTCACTTTTAGTAATCCTGACCTAAAAAGACAATGGATACATTTCCATAGAACAACTAGGTACTTATATTACGTTCGAGTTGAAAACGAGTCAAACCAAGGTCATGACGTCACACAGACGTCACAACGATAAAAGTGAGTTGGAATACAATATTTGCCCCCCCCGACATGTACATAGACACACACAGTAAATTAACTAACATTCAATGGTTGTTTTTATTTAATTACATATCATCACACATTTTTTGGGAGGAATAAAATATTTACAGCGATATTACTGTAACATTTTTTGAAGGTTTGATTTTGAACAGGAAATGGTGTCCTTTATTTTGAAAGGCAGCTGTGTCGAAGGTGAGTTAGAATACCGTAATTCAGGGGTCACCAACCCCGGTGCCCGCGGGCACCAGGTACTCCGTAAGGATCAGATGAGTCGCCCGCTGGCCTGTTCTAAAAATAGCTCAAATAGCAACACTTACCAGTGAGCTGCGTCTATTTTTTAAATTTTATTTATTTACTCGCAAGCTGGTCTCGCTTTGCTCGAAATTTTTAATTCTAAGAGAGACAAAACTCAAATAGAATTTGAAAATCCAAGAAAATATTTTAAAGACTTGGTCTTTACTTGTTTAAATAAATTCATTTTTTTTTTTTTTTTACTTTGCTTCTTATAACTTTTAGAAAGACAATTTTAGAGAAAATACAACCTTAAAAATGATTTTAGGATTTTTAAACACATATACCTTTTTACCTTTTAAATTCCTTCCTCTTCTTTCCTGACAATTTAAATCAACGTTGAAGTAAATCTATTGTTTTTATTGTAAAGAATAATAAATACATTTTAATTTAATTCTTCATTCTAGTTTCTGTTTTTTCAACAAAAATATTTGTGAAATATTTCTTCACACTTATTACGATTAAAATTAAAAAATATATATTTTGGCAAATGTAGAAAATCCTTAGAATCAAATTTAAATCTTATTTCAAAGTCTTTTGAATTTATTTTAAAATTTTTGTTTTGGAAAATCTAAAAGAAATAATGATTTGTCTTTGTTAGAACTATAGCTTGGTCCAATTTGTTTTATATTATAACAAAGTGCAAATTGGATTTTAACCTATTTATGTCATCAAGATTCTAAAATTAATCTTAATCAGGAAAAAATTACTAATGATGTTCCATTAATTATTTCTTTTAATTTTTTTCAAAAAGATTCGAATGGGCTAGTTTTTCTCTTAATTTTTTCAGTTGAATTTTGAATTTTAAAGAGTCGAAATTGAAGATAAACTCTATATAAACATTTAATTTTCCTTTTTTTCGTCTTTTCTCCTCTTTCAAACAGTTCAATTAAGTGTTTTTTCATCATTTTTTCTCTACAAAATACCTTCCGTAAAAGAAAAAAAAAAGTTACGACAGAATGACAGACAGAAATACCAATTTTTTCATACATATATAGATTTTCATATATATATATTTATTTATTAAAGGTAAATTGAGCAAGTTGGCTATTTCTGGCAATTTATTTAGGTGTGTATCAAACTGATAGCCCTTCGTATTTCTCAGTACCCAAGAAGTAGCTTTTGGTCTCAAAAAGCTTGGTGACCCCTGCTGTAATATAAAAAGACAATGCATATTTCCAAAGAACGACTTGAAAACAAGTTAAACCAATCATGTCGTCACACAGACGTTCCTACGATACGAGACAAGTTGAAATATAAAAAATGCTCCCCAACATAGACACACACAGTAAATTAACTAAAGTTGTTTATATTTATTTACTAATTGTCACATATTTTATGAAGACATAAGATATTAACCTTAAGGAATTGAATATTTACGGTGACAGTACTGTAACATATTTTTAAGGTTTTGATTTCGAACCGGAAATCATGTCCTTTATTTTGAAAGGCAGCCGCGTCAAAGGTCTTTAGAATACTATACTTTAAAAAAGACAATGGATACATTTCCAACGTGTTTTGATGTGGAATCCGACACATTTGCTTTACCAAATAAACAATGTTCATATTAGTGTGTTGAAATATTTAACTCGTGTTAATTGGCCGTAAAATCGAAAGGGAGCTTTGCTTCAGGGAGAACAGCCAAACAAATCGTTTGAGTGTGGCGACCTCTGGTGGAAGAAGTGGGTAGAGGATTACTCTTTGAGACAAAACTGTCCAACACAAGTGTAATGTGTTGTTATGGCCACAAAGTGTCAGTACTGCACAAAGATAATATTGCCTGCTAAACTATACTGTACTAGTTTCACACAATCATTTGTTTTAATTGTATATTGTTCTAAATACTTTGTTACTGTTTTTAATGTTTGTGCTTTGAAATTTAGATACTGTACTACATGTTACTGGTACTTTAACATGACTATATTTTTAAATGACAATAGTTACATTTATTCTGGTACTTGTCCAATGTATAGTTGCCTCTCAGTTTTTTTGTTGTTGTTTTGTTTTGTTTTATGTTTTTTTTTTTGGGGGGGGGGGGGCAACACAGCAAATAGCTACAAAAAAGGACTAAGATACAAATGATTGCATGAATTTGGTTAAAACTGTCAGGCTTGTCGCTGACAGTTTGGTTATGTTTGGGTTTTTCTCTGTGTTTGTGTTTTATTTCCTGTCGGCACTCCTTTTTTGGTTCCTTTTCTTGCACGTCTCCCCGAGCGCTTGTTTCCCTCACCTGTCCCTGATTGGCAGTCTAACACACCTGGTGGCAGTTGCCAATCAGGCTACTATTTAAACCTGCCTGGCCCTCCAGTCAGTGCTGGAGTATTGTTAGCTGTTTGCCTGGTTCCTGGTTCCTGTTTTCCTGCATTTCCTTTGAACATTAAAATCATGTTTTCCTGCAACAAGCCTGCCATCTCTGCATCTTGGGGTTCGTCACCAACACCTCCTGACAGAAACCAGCTTTTTAAAATACATATAAACACCTTCGTTATAATACTTACTTTTTAAACATGATATTAACATATCCTGACCGGATGTTCTCAGATTTGTTTCACAAACCATCCATCCATTTTCTACCGCTTATTCCCTTTCGGGGTCGCGGGGGGCGCTGGCGCCTATCTCAGCTACAATCAGGCGGAAGGCAGGGTACACCCTGGACAAGTCGCCGCCTCATCGCAGGGCCAACACAGATAGACAGACAACATTCACACTCACATTCACACACTAGGGTCAATTTAGTGTTGCCAATCAACCTATCCCCAGGTGCATGTCTTTGGAAGTGGGAGGAAGCCGGAGTACCCGGAGGGAACCCACGGATTCACGGGGAGAACATGCAAACTCCACACAGAAAGATCCCGAGCCTGGATTTGAACCCAGGACTGCAGGACCTTCGTATTGTGAGGCAGACGCACTAACCCCTCCACCACCGTGAAGCCCTGTTTCACAAACTATCACCTGAGAAAACATTTGGCTCTCCAAGTACCACTAATGACCAAAAATGAGAAAAAGAAAGTAACATAGTAGACTTAAGTATTCATTTAAAAAAGGCAGACATTCTATTATCTAACATGTATATTTAATATTTTTGTCACTGTGAAATTACACAGTTTGAACAGTAACACTGTGTTTGGATAAAGGAAAATAAACCTGTGTGCTTTTATATAGTGAGTTTTTGGCGTACCACTAGATGGAATTTGCGTATCGTACCACGGTTTGAGAATCAGTGATTTACAACAGTGAATCTGAAACTGTTGTACGGGTACCACCAGTGGTACATAGGCTCTTGTACTCCAAATAATCACTTTAATAAATTACAGTGTTTGATTTTCCTATTTTCGTAAACACAGTGTTTCTGTTCAAACTGTGTGGAATGTTACAGTGGGGCAAAAAAGTATTTAGTCAGCCACCGATTGTGTAAGTTCTCCCACTTAAAATGATGACGGAGGTCTGTAATTTTCATCATAGGTACACTTCAACTATGAGAGACAGAATGTGAAAAAAAAATCCAGGAATTCACATTGTAAAAATTTTAAATAATTTATTTGTAAATTATGGTGGGGTATTTGGTCAACCATTCAAAGCTCTCACTGATGGAAGGAGGTTTTTGCTCAAAATCTCACGATACATGGCCCCATTTATTCTTTCCTTAACACGGATCAGTCGTCCTGTCCCCTTAGCAGAAAAACAGCCCCATGCTTCACAGTAGGTATGGTGTTGATGGGATGCAACTCAGTATTCTTCTTCCTCCAAACATACGGTATGGAAGTAGTTTGACATGGACTTCGGTGTCAGGGAGCTGTAGCAAATTTTATAGACTAGGCTCAGTGCAAGTTGTTTTACTCTGTCCTCCACCCTGAGCCAGCCCACTTTGGAGAAGTGGGTTGGAGTGAGGTGGGATCTGGGGTGGAGGTCTAGAAGTAACATGTGTCAGGTTTTCTTTTACTTCACAGCGTAAAGTAGATGATACATAAAGGCAGCTGGGCCGCTGCATGTAAGACCACGCTAAAACCAATTAAAATAACCTACACGCAAGCGCTAAAAACATTAGATGAAAAGCCAAAGACCCATCATCACTGCATAATGTTGAGAAAGCACAGCACACTAAATTGGGAGAATATGATAAAACACACAGATTCCATCCATGTATTTTAAATTCTACACGGTCTTTCCCCTGCCCGACAGCAGGAATTACAAAAAAGAAAAATCCAAACAGAAGCACAAGAGCAAGTTCAAGGGGTGACTGTATAATTCCTGCAAGAAAAAGTGCCTTTGGTCAGGCAGTCTTTTCTTCAAAGATTTAAGTCTCACCTTAAAACTCATTTGTATACTCTAGCCTTTAAATAGACCTCCTTTTTAGACCAGTTGATCTGCCGCTTCTTTTCTTTTTCTCCTCTGCCCCCCCCCACCTTTGTGGAGGGGGTCCGGTCCGATGACCATGGATGAAGTACTGGCTGTCCAGAGTCGGGACCCAGGATGGACCGCTTGTCGGGACCCAAGATGGACCGCTCGCCTGTGTATCGGTTGGGGACATCTCTACGCTGCTGATCCAACTCCGCTTGGGATGGTTTCCTGTGGACGGGACTCTCGCTGCTGTCTTGGATCCGCTTTGAACGGAACTCCCGCGGTTGTGTTGGAGCCACTATGGATTGAACTTTCACAGTATCATGTTAGACCCGATCGACATCCATTGCTTTTGGTCCCCTAGAGGGGGGGTGGGGGTGGGGGGGGTGGTGGTTGGCCACAGTTGAGGTCCTCTCCAAGGTTTTCATAGTCATCATTGTCACTGGCGTCCCACTGGGTGTGAATTATCCCTGCCCACTGGGTGTGAGTTTTCCTTGCCCTTCTCTGGGTTCTTCCGAGGATGTCGTAGTCGTAGTGGTTTGTACAGTCCTTTGAGACATTTGTGATTTAGGGCTATATAAATAAACATTGATTGATTGATTGAGATTTGGAACATAATCCCAACCTCAGTATGTGAACTGCCATTACTCAACTCCCTAACTAACAAGCTGAAGTTTCGGCCAGCAATCTGTCAACATTAACAGTAACAAGGAGTGCGAGTAATCAGAATACCGTATTTTTCAGACTAAACGGCGCACTTAAAATCCTTTCATTTTCTCAAAACTCACAGTGCGCCTTACAACCCGGTGCACCTAATGTACGGAACAATTCTGGTTGTGCTTACTGACCTTGAAGCAATTTTACCTGGTGCATGGTGTAATGATAAGTGTGACCAGTAGATGGCAGTCACACATAAGCGATACGTGTAGACTGCAAAATGACGGCAGTAAACAAAACCAAAACTTTAAGGTTCCATTGAAAATAAAGAAAATTACACACGCCACTCAAAAATCTGTCAAAATGTTTTAGTATGACTTTGAAGCCGCACCGCTTGATGCGTTGTTGTCCCATTACGGCATTACTGTCAAACTCTGGCCTGCGGGCCAAATTTGGCCCGACGTGTAATTTCATTTGGCCATTGAGGCAATATCCAAATAACATTAGAGCTGGCCCGCCGCTGTAACACCGCATTCACCGCTAATACTCATACTCGTCAACCCTCCCGATTTTCCCGGGAGACTCCCGAAGTTCAGTGCCCCTCCCGAATTTCTCCCGATTTCCACCCGGACAATAATATTGGTGGCGGGCCGTAAAAGCACTGCCTTTGGCGTTCTATACATGTCGCCACGTCCGCTTTTCCTCCATACAAACAGCGTGCCGGCCCACTCACATAATATATGCGGCTCATACACACACACACAAGTGTATGCAAAGCATACTAGGTCAACAGCCACACAGGTCACACTGAGGGTGGCCGTATAAACAACTTTAACACCATTACAAATATACACCACACTGTGAACCCACAGCAAACAAGAATGACAAACACATTTCGGGAGAACATTCGTATCTGTAACACAACATGAACACAACATAAACCCAACTGAACAAATACCCAGAACCCCTTGCATAACTAACTCTTCCGGGACCCCCACTACCACCAACCCCCGCCCCAACTCAAACCCGCCGCAGAAAAGAGGCATTCAATTTTTATTTTTATTTTATTTGATATGCCATTGATATTTTTTTAACTATTATTATTTAAAACTCGATTTTGCACGTCACTATAAAGTTATATAAGCCTTGCTTGGTCAATATTCAATGCAAAACTTGTTTGTGTCCCTAGTAAAGGATTAATTGGTTCAACTTTGGCCCGCGGCTTTGTTCAGTTTTAAATTTTGGCCCACTCTGTATTTGAGTTTGACACCCCTGCATTACGGCTACCAGAGTCAGAGATTCAAGTGTTACTATGGTGTGAGTATAACAAGGGTGCTCACACTTTTTCTGCAGGCGAGTTACTTTTCAATTGACCAAGTCGAGGGGATCTACCTCATTCATATTTATAATTTATATTTATTTATTTATGAAAAATACATTTTTGTTAACAAGTTAATGGTGTTTAATGATAATACAAGCATGTTTAACACATATAGATTCCTTTCTTTCATGAAGACAAGAATATAAGTTGGTGTATTACCTGATTCTGATGACTTGCATTGATTGGAATCAGACAGTGGTGCTGATAACGTCCACATTTTCAAATGGAGGAGCAGAAAAGTCCTCCTTTCTGTCCAATACCACATGAAAGTGGTTGGATTTGGCATCTCATTTGTCCAACTTGCATACTCGTTTTCAAACACTTTGTTATGAGAGTAGCATATGTGTGTGTGGCCCTTTATTGTGTTGACAGCAGGTGAGTGACGTCAGTGAGTATGTGGGCGAATGAGGAGAGGGAGCGGTCGCTGAGGGCGGGGGAGAAATATATTGGCATCAAACTCCATAGCTTGCTAGCTTGTGCACGCTAGCTTTCTGAGACTCTTATTTTGTTAGCACAGGCAGGATGAAGCAGGTCTTTTATGGTGAAGACAGGAACTGTGCAGTCGGTCTTTAGAGTTTTGACAGCAGGTGCTGCCCAAGAGTCTGTTTGAATAAAAAGTGTTTCTCTCCGTCCTGTCAGTGATTTTTTTCTTAATAATGAGCTCGCTCCTCGGGTGCCGAGAATGTCAAACAACTGAGGAAAGTGAAGTCTTGGTGAAGATTGATGATTGCTCATTTTTATGTCTATTTTTTCAATGCCTGGCTTGCGATCGACTGACACACCCTCCGCGATCGACCGGTAGCTCACGATCGACGTAATTCCCACCCCTGGTGTATAAGGATCTGGCGTTTTTTTTCATAATATAATGCAAAACCAACTTTTCTTACCTTCTGGTACCTACTGATGTGTCCTGAAAATTGGCGCTGGTCCGCCCCTGTAGTCCGTGCCGACTCTGTAGTCGATAAGCTTCTTATATTGTTTCTTATATTATCTTATGGGACAGTCACCCTCCGCTGTTGCCATTTTTGATATAAAGGAGCGTAAAGTTCTAACTTATATCTCACCATGAAAGCGCTAAAACATACCGGTGTAGTGAGTTTACATCATTCGCCCAAGGAACTTTAGTTATTAAAGAGTTCCGGTCGGACGGTTTTTCACGGGACACATTTCCGGTGTTGTTGTTGCAATAGTGAAGAGAAGATGCCGCTTCGTTGTTGATTGAAGTAAAGTTTGAATGTCATTCAAACAGTTAGCTCCATCTTTTGACACTTCTTCCACTCCCGTCCTTGCACGCTACACCGCTACAACAAAGATGACGGGGAGAAGACGCTGTCGAAGGTGAGCCAAAAAATAAAAATATAACCCCTTTAATGCGCCTTATAAACCGGTGCACTTTCTGTATGAAAATAGACCCGCTCATCGGCAGTGCACCTTATAAACCGGTGCGCCTTATGGTCCGGAAAATACGGTACTTGCCCCCATAAGACAATTTAGAGACTGTGTGCAATAATATATTGTGTGTAATGATGGGTCATGTGCTATAGTGACTCATAGCAATGAGGATGCAATAACGGGATGTGGAAAATAGGGCAATGTGTGCAGTGAGAAAGCATGTGCAATGATGTTGGAGGTGCAATAATATGGACTCCATCCATCCATCCATCCATCTTCTTCCGATTTGCAGAGGTCTGGTCGCGGGGGCAGAAGCCTAAGCAGGGAAGCACAGACTTCCCTCTCCCCAGCCACTTCGTCTAGCTCTTCCCGGGAGATCCAGAGGTGTTCCCAGGCCAGCCGTGAGACATAGTCTTCCCAACGTGTCCTGAGTATTCCCCGTGGCCTCTTTCTGGTCAAACGTGCCCTAAACACCTCCCCAGGGAGGCGTTCGGGTGGCATCCTGACCAGATGCCCGAACCACCTCATCTGGCTCCTCTCAATGTGGAAGAGCAGTGGCTTTACTTTGAAACTCATTTTTGACGCTTCAGTAATGCGGACGCTCTATCGATCCGTTGTGGTGAAGAAGGAGCTGAGCCGGAGGGCAAAGCTCTCAATTTACCGGTCGATCTACATTTCCATCCTCACCCATGGTCATGAGCTTTCGGTTATGACCAAAAGGATAAGATCACGGGTACAAGCGGCCGAAATAAGGGGCTCTCCCTTAGAGATCGGGTGAGAAGCTCTGCCATCCGGGAGGAACTCAAAGTAAAGCCGCTGCTCCTCCACATCGAGAGGAGCCAGATGAAGTGGTTTGGGCATCTGGTCAGGATGCAACCCGGACGCCTCCCTAGGGGGGTGTTTAGGGCACGTCCAATTGGTAGGAGGCCACGAGGAAGACCTAGGACACGTTGGGAAGACTATGTCTCCCGGTTGGCCTGGGAATGCCTCGGGATCCCCCGGGAAGAGCTGGACGAAGTAGTTGGGGAGAGGAAAGTCTGGGCTTCCCTGCTTAGGATAAGCGGAAGAAGATGGATGGATCATGTTTTTCATATTGACTGTGAACGATAGTTACTATTTCCTCTACCGATCAGAATTGTTGAACCTCGCATTAGTTCATCTTTCACTTCAAAACAGGGAGAACGAGGTCTCGCTCGCTCTCAGTACCTGAGCACGTTTATTTGTCAGTAGAATTAACTGAACGCAGTGAGCCCTCTTTTCAGTCATTTACAATCAGTGTCTCGGTGGGCGGAGCTCCAGCTTTACACACACAAGAAGCACAGACAGTTTTGCGACTCACCAGTGAAAAGTGCCACAAAATAACCCAAAATTTTGAAGAAATGTTTGTTGCGATCCGTGACTCGGATCTTCACATGTTTATTTTTCCATCTTTGTTTCATTCTCTTTCTGACCCACTTACTTCCTGTGTAGTCCATTTGCATGGTTACACATTGATTTCACCTGCTCCTCGTTTTCTACACACACCTGGTTCTACTTGATTACTCCCTATATAAGCCTTCCTCTTTTCCTTGTTCAGTCTGGGTCCATAAGAGTTGCTCACATGCAACAAGTGACGACTGCTCTTCTCGGTACGTTTATTCTCGCTAGCTCATATGCTAAGCCACCTGCCTTTTCTTAGTTCACATGCTGATTGTTTTTGTTTTTACATTTTTGTGGTTTCATGCCAATTCTGTCACACCTATGGATCATGTTTTGTTTTGCCATGTTATGTTTTGATTTTGGACATCTGGGAGCTGTCCTCAACGGGGGGCTCTGTCACACCTATGGATCATGTTTTGTTTTGTCATGTTATGTTTTGATTTTGGACAATCAGTCACGTTTTGCACTTCCTGGTTTTGTTTGTTTCCATGCCAACCTATTAGTTTTCACCTTGCCCCCCTAGTCACGCCCCTGCCCTCAGTCCCGCACCTGTTCCTAATTATCACAGCCACTACTTAAATCATTTTCTTTCTGTCCATCAGGCTGGGATTTTTGCATTCTGCTTCATGCCACATTTCTATCACAAACCTCCACGCCTTGCCACGCTGCTAAACATTTGGACCACGCCACGTAAGATCCATGTATTCTTTCGCCTAAGTGTTGTTTTTTTTGGTTTATTGTTAGCATCTTTTGTTCATTTATAGATAGCCATGCCATTGTGCTGTTTTTGTTAACGTTTTAGCATAGATTATTATCCGCCATCTAGCGTGCTTTTTGTTTTGCCTTTTGTATTTAAGTAACAAATAAAAATGTACTTAATGTACTTATTCATGCCTGATTCGTCCCACATCCTGGCATCGAGGAAGCACAAACACCCACAGTCCAAGCCTGACAAATTCTAGTTTTCTGTTTGTATTTCCAAGTTTTCATACTAGCGTTTTTGGTTTGCCTTATTATTAGCTCCAGTATTTCTGTTCAGAGCTCTCTTTTTGTTAAATTCATCATTTAAGACAGGGGTAGGGAACCTATGGCTCTAGAGCCAGATGTGGCTCTTTTGATGACTACATATGGCTCTCAGATAATTATATTTATATAGCGCTTTTCTCTAGTGACTCAAAGCGCTTTACAAAGTGACACCCAATATCTAAGTTACATTTAAACCAGTGTAGGTAGCACTGGGGGTAGGTGGGTAAAGTGTCTTGTCCAAGGACACAACGGTAGTGACTAGGATGGCGGAAGCGGGAATCGAACCTGGAACCCTTAGGTTGCTATCATGGCCACTCTACCAACCGAGCTATGCTGAGTAACCGTGTAATACTCTTCCATATCAGTAGGTGGCAGTCGGTAGCAATTAGCTACTTTGTAGATGTGGGAAACAGCGGGAGGCAGAGTGCAGGTAAAAAGGTGTCTAATGCTTAAATCAGGGGTAGGGAACCTATGGCTCTGGAGCCAGATGACTGCATATGGCTCTCAGATAAATCTTAGCTGACATTGCTTAACACGATAAGTAATGAATAATTCCGCTGGTAATCACAGTTTCAAAAATAACGTTCAAATTATAAAACATTCTCATGCATTTTAATCCAACCATCCGTTTTCTACCGCACCTGTTCAAGATGTCGCATTAATGGTAAAAAGTATTATATGTATTATTGTTTAACTTTTATAATATAAATGTTGTTAAAAACAATAAGAGACTTATTATACTCTACAAATGTTGGTCATACTTAAAAATGCACAAATTTAGTGGTCTTCAGTGTTGAAAAATATTATATGGCTCTTACGGAAATACATTGTGAAATATTTGGATTTCATGGCTCTCTCAGCCAAAAAGGTTCCCGACCCCTGATTTAAGATCTTACCTTTGTTGTGTTCACGTCAACGCATCCTCGAGGGAATCGAACCCGGCACCTTGATGCCCACCAGTCCTTACAATGTTTTTATTATAAAACCAAACATACTTTTGTGGTAATTTTGAGCTTCAAATTGGATAAGTGATTGTAGAGGTTTCCCTCTAGTGGGTTCTTCAGACCACCTAGGAAGGCCAGGAATTCATGTTTTAACACTGTTTTATTTTCATCCAATGGTACAAAGTCTCTTGCTTTTCAGCACAGTGTCTTTTTTAATTCAATGGGGCACAGTGTCTCTCAGCAGCACCTCCAACTACAACTACTCGTTTCATCACGGCTTCTACTAATATATGTGACTAATGATTAGCTAACAAGGCCCACCTGTGCCATCTACACACCTGTCGCTGTCTTCGAGGCCTGGTCATGACCATCCCGTTTCAAGGCAGGCCCGCAGGCCACGCCTCCCTCCACAGTGATATACGAAATTAATCCATTGGATTTTTTTGGACGTTAATTTATTTAATATGACAAAGTTATTTATCTTCGAATTACAGTACAATACTAACCAATTCTACAGTAACAGAAAATACAAGTTTATATGCTTTTAAATAGTTACTTGCAGTGTTATTGAATTACGTTATGAACACTGTATAGCAGAGGTGTCAATCCCATTTTATATCGGGGGCCACATGGAGAAAAAATATACTTCCAAGTGGGCCAGACTGGTAAAATCATGGCATGGTAAGTTACAAATAAAGATAACTTCAGATTGTTTTCTTTGTTTGAAAATAGAACAAGCACATTCTGTGTCAGGTTGAGTTTGTGATGCAGAGACGGTGGCAGGCATTGAATAAGAAAACATCATTTAATGTTCAAAAATTAAGGCAAAAAACAAACCAGGAACTCTGAGACAGGAAACAGGATGCCAGGAACAGGAACTAGAAGACGAGGAACAAAAAAGACAGCAGGCTGCAAACAGCTACATGTTCAGGTACAAACGGTCGGAGCTACAAGTCGTAATCATAATAATCCAGCCCAGAGTGGAGGAACAGGCAGGTCTAAATAGCAACCAGGCTGATTGACACCAGGTATGGCCCGGTGCCAATCAGCCTCAGCTGAGGGGAAAAAACACTCAGGGATAACAGCAGGAAATAAGACAAAATAAGAGCGCTTACAGGAAATAAGACAAACACAGGAAAAACTAAAACATGACACAACTGTCAGGTACAAACCTGACATTCTGAAATTGTACAAATCATGTTTTTTTTTTTGTTTTTTTTACAATTACCTGTTGCGGTTCATAGTAAATATACTTTATTTGTCCTTATTTATATTTTCTGAATAAATTATGCGATAATGTCCATCAGTCAACTTATTGGTGATCATTTTCAATATATCAAGATAAAAATATGATATAAAAATCAAATTACAGGATGTTATTTGTGAAATTTGATCATTTTCCTACACTGATGTACTAAAGTGGTTTATTTTGTACATATGTAGCATCGTCTACAAAGAATTTGTGTGGCGACATCCAGTGGACACATTTAGAACAGCTGTTTATTTCTTTCAAATATTTCAGGTAAATTTTTATACTTGTACGTTTGACACCCGTGGTGTATAGTTTTTATCTATTATTTCTTCAGTTCGAGAGCACGATTTAGACAATAGCTCTGCGTGAAGCCAACTATTTTTAAAGTAAATCATTCCATGTTGTTTTAATATGTGGCACCTTGAGACCATTAATATGTTGATTTACAGTCGAAAAGTAAGATGTCTTCCTTCAATGGCTATTTTAGCTGTTTTATGCCATTTTTTAAAATCTAAAATATAAAAATTACAAATCGAATCGCGATTTTGGAGGGGAAAATCGCAATTAGGTTTTCCATTCAGGGAAATGGGACTCACCGCTGCAAAACTGTGATTACATTGAACACATTGTTAATTGAAAAAATAACCAAATAACAATATCTTATAATAAATAAAAAATATTATAGAAACAAACAAGCCTACAATTTTTTGTTGTTTTCCACTCCATTTGCAGAATGGCGATATACAACTCGATATTTTTTCCGTAAAGTATAAACAAAACACAAAACAGTTCTAGTTACCTGAGATACTAAGTATGTCATTATTAGTCAGTCAACTTTTGACTTAGTAATTTGATGTTAATTTGTCTAAATTGTCAGACAATGGCTTCTCGGATGTCTCCATCATGTCCGAAAGTCTTGTCTTTATCTGGACGTCTTCTTCTACTGCATTCAGCAACTTTGTCTCAATTAGAAGTTTTCAGTTTAGTCTGTCCTGCTTGTGGCTGTTGAGTTTTGCATAGTGAAAAAACAAAAAAAAAAAAAAAGTTTTAGGATTTAAAAAAAATGATGCTCAATAATAATGAATACATTATTTGGGATAAACCCACTTTAGCACATGTGTGAGATAGTGACATGTTATTTATAACATGTCAAATGGACCTCAACATCATCGGGAAATAATGTCTGTCCATAAAGCACTTTGAGGTATTTTAATTTTGACCGAAAAAAAAACAACATTTAATGCAACTGCTGTTTTACTTAACTAAATAATATTCATTACAAGAAATATATTGCGTTTGGGATGCATATTGATGCGCGAAGTTGCCACCCCAGGAGGCTACAGGACTCGGACTAGGCAGGATTGCAGGTAGGAGCTTGTTTTAATATACAAAATGATAAAAGAACACTGACAAAAGGCAAAGAAAAGGCGTGCCTACACACGGGAAGCTAAATGCTAATAAATAGCAAGAGTCAAGTTCAAAGAGTCCAAATAAGCGCGTGCCGAGCGCGCGGAAGCTAAGACAGGACTTAGCAAGGTAAATACAAGAGCAGTAATACCAAACCTAACTGTTGCATGGAGCAAACAAAACATCCAGATCGAACACAGGTAGCAGGCAGGCTTATATACTAAAACAATAATCAAAAACAGGTGTGCGTCAGAAAGTCAGTGCAGGTGGATCAAATTAAGTCAAACAAGGAAGTGCTCAAACAAAGGGATCAGAAGAGTCTAAAAATAACCAAAAGACACACAAAAAGGACTCAAGCACAAAACTATGTCAGATCCGGGAGGCAGATCGCGACAAAACTACTAAAAGTGTTTTAATACAACCCATCTAAAACAGCTGAACTTTAATATATGCTTGCCATCTTGACTTCCAATTCCAAAGCATGTATTTTTGTCACACTGTTGTCAAACAATGATCATATTCAAACAATTGGGCCAAATATTATTCCATATTGCTGAAAGTGGTCATCTGACAGCATTTTTAGTTGCAGTGCAGTTCATATAAAAATGTTTAGCTGCCCCATCTATCTGCCTTTTAACAATATTACTTCCTAGCAATGAAGAAAGCGCCCAAATACCTGAAGTATCTTTCACTACAAAATATTGTGGATTGCTCCCATTGGAACTTTGTTGCTCTTGTACATCATTGGGCTTGTCTTTGTCTGCGACCAGGCTGGCAAGGGTGGCGGGGGGTGTATATTGTAGCCCGGAAGAGTTAGGGCTGCATGGGATTCTGGGGATTTGTTCACTTGTGTTCATGTAGTGTTACGGTGCCGATGTTCTCCCGAAATGTGTTTGTCATTCTTGTTTAGTGTGGGTTCACAGTGTGGCGCATATTTGTAACAGTGTTAAAGTTGTTTATATGGCCACCCTCAGTGTGACCTGTATGGCTGTTGAGAAAGTATGGTCGCATTCACTTGTGTGTGTG
Organism: Nerophis ophidion; assembly: GCF_033978795.1. Taxonomy (NCBI): domain Eukaryota; kingdom Metazoa; phylum Chordata; class Actinopteri; order Syngnathiformes; family Syngnathidae; genus Nerophis; species Nerophis ophidion. The sequence continues at coordinate 18,476,821 of NC_084630.1, read as the reverse complement.
AAAAGCCGTAGGTATTAAGTGATTGGGCCGGCACGTGAAGGAAGTGCCTTTAAGGTTGATTCGCGCTCTGTAACTCCCCCATCTTCGTGTACACAGCGGCGTTTTGAAAGTCATACATTTTACTTTTTATAACCGATGCCGATAATTTCCGATAATTTATCGGACGATAATATCGGCAGTCCGATATTATCGGACATCCCTAGTCAATATCTAATGTTTCTATTCCAAGTAGAATGGATGTAGTTGATGGAGAACCGCCCCGGATCTAGCGAAACAACTCTACCGTAACTACTTCTTCCACCTGCTTCGACCGCTTCTCTGCATTTCCCACGAATCACTTTCAGTTTTGTGTCGATCGTTGTTTCTGTGACGTCCTCTTTCCGGTGAACAAATTCTACAGATTTCCCTTCAAGTTCGTACCGTTCCAAGATAGCGTAAGAATGTCACCGTACTTAGACTGGCAAGTTTCCCAGTCAACACTTTGTTGAGTTTTGTTAACTTTGAACACCAAAATGATGCTTAAAAGTAGCTCTCCTATTGTCAGTCCACATATTTAATTCTTTCTTGCCGCGACCCGCTATTTTTGCTATATGCCGCCTCCGGAAATGTCGTTTTGTGTCATGTGTGGCGCGAGGTCGGGTCGGGGTTTGTTCTCCCGGTATGCGGAATGAATGGCTCAGGACGACAGCGTGAGGTAGGAGATGATTTCCATCCATCTTCTTCCACTTATCCGAGGTCGGGTCGCGGGGGAAACAGCCTAAGCAGGGAAACCCAGACTTCCCTCTCCCCAGCCACTTCGTCCAGCTCTTTCCGGGGGATCCCGAGGCATACCCAGGCTAGCCGGGAGACATAGTCTTCCCAACGTGTCCTGGGTCTTCCCGGTTAGACGTGCCCTAAAACACCTCCCTAGGGAGGCGTTCGGGTGGTATCCTGACCAGATGCCCGAACCACCTCATCTGGCTCCTCTCAATGTGAAGGAGCAGCGGCTTTACTTTGAGTCCCTCCCGGAAGACAGAGCTTCTCACCCTATCTCTAAGGGAGAGCCCCGCCACACGGCGGAGGAAACTCATTTCGGCCGATCTTATCCTTTCGGTCATGACCCAAAGCTCATGACCATAGGTGAGAATGGGAACGTAGATCGACCGGTAAATTGAGAGCTTTGCCTTCCGGCTCAGGTCCTTCTTCACCACAACGGATCGGTACAACGTCCGCATTACTGAAGACGCCGCACCGATCCGCCTGTCAATCTCACGATCCACTCTTCCCTCACTCGTGAACAAGACTCCTAGGTACTTGAACTCCTCCACTTGGGGCAGGATCTCCTCCCCAACCCGGAGATGGCATTCCACCCTTTTCCAGGCGAGAACCATGGACTCGGACTTGGAGATGATTTATTTCTCATAAATCATAAACGTACCCACAAGACGGAACCAACAAAAGAAAAACGTGTCGATCGCACGGGAAGCTAAGGCAACAACTTAGCACAGGAAACACAGGAGCAAGACTCAGGAACATCGGAACGTAACAGTTGCGTATCGCAAACAATGAAGCCACGCCGACTGTGGTGAGCAACGTGACTAAAGAGCTTTCTGATTAGTGCTCAACAGCAGGGGAATGTGCAGAGCACTAATTAGTACCCATGGAAATCAAAACGAATACCCAAAGTGCACAAAACAGGAACTAAGGGAGTCCAAAACTAACAGACCATGACAAAACAAAACATAATCCAGATCACGGATCATGACAGTTTTGGATGTTTCTGATTGGCTAAAATGGTCTTAAAGGGGAACATTATCACCAGACCTATGTAAGCGTCAATACATACTTTGAAGTTGCAGAAAAAAGACCATATGTTTTTTTGACCGATTGCCGAACTCTAAAAGGGTGAATTTGGCGATTTAAACACCTTTCAATTGTTCGCTGTCGGAGCGATGACCTTTCACCCGTGACGTTACAATGGGAAGCAATCCGCCATTTTCTCAAACACATTACACACACCAAGTCAAATCAGCTCTGTTATTTTCCGTTTTTTTGTCTGTTTTCCGGACCTTGGAGACATTGTGCTGTTGTCGGAGGGTGTAACAACACGATCAGGGACGGATTCAAGTTGTCTTACGTGGAGTGTGCATCGATTAGCACGGCATGCTAATCGATGCTAACATGGCAGAAATGGCAAGAATGTGTGGATATCCTGCGACGCTCAAAGCAGATACATTTCCAACGATAAAGTCAACGAAATCACAAAGGTGAGTTTTGTTGATGTTATTGACTTATTTGCTAATCAGACATATTTGGTCACGGCATGACGGCCATCGAATGGATGCTAACATGCTATTTAGGGTAGCTGTATTTACATTTGTAGCTATATTTGCATCCATCCACCCACATTTAATGCCAAACAAACACTTACCAATCGACAGATTTAAGTCCTCCCGTCCAAAGGCAAAACCTAGTAACTCACTTCTAGCTGATTTTGAGAAAACAAAGGAAAACCAATCTATCTTGATGCTGTTTTACAAAGATTTACAAAGTCATCAAATGTATAGATGTATTCTTGAGCTTTCATTTTCTTGCCGATTGAACCATGGATTGAATCTGCTCCCATGAACGTGTGCCCTTTCTCCGGATATTTTATCACAATCTCGGGCGGGCCAAATTCTGCGTTTGCACATTGGGCAAGATCCGTGTACAACGTCCAGTTTTTATTTTGACCTCCACAGTTATCTGTCCAAAAAGTATGCAAGGGGAAGAATCAAGAACAATACATTTAATGAAGGTGCTTGCAACGTCCTGGGCCAATCTTCCAAATATCCCCTCGTGCCATAATATCACATAATCAGGTTGACCGTCGGCCCCCCTTCGTGCAAATGTCCCATAAAAGACAATAAGGCGACTGACAAAGAAGCTCCGATTGGTCCCTTGAGATACTAGGTTTTTCTGTTGTATATACGCGGTTATGTGGTAGTTGCTAGGTCCTGCCATGCGCGTAACAGCTTACTTACGGAACAAATTACAATATCGCATACACTAATGCAAAGCATATCACCTAGGAACTCCAACATTATTATCAGCTCAGTTTTCACCAAAATTGAGTTACTGGTTTTTGCCTTTGGACGGGAGAGTTGTTCCAGTGGTCAAATGATGCAATCTTTGGTTAGAAGGCGATCGCCGAATAGCTTCAATAGCTATTCGCTCAATAGCTTCAGTTTCTTCTTCAATTTCGTTTTCGCTATCTGCCTCCACACTCCAACCATCCGTTTCAATACATGCGTAATCTGTTGAATCGCTTAAGCCGCTGAAATCCGAGTCTGAATCCGAGCTAATGTCGCTATATCTTGCTGTGCTATCCGCCATGTTTGTTTGTATGTGACGTCACAGGAAAATGGACGGGTGGATTTACAGATAGCAAAAATCAGGCACTTTAAAGCATTTTTTCGGGATATACCATGATGGGTAAAATTTGGAAAAAAAACTTTGAAAAATAAAATAAGCCACTGGGAAGTGATTTTTATTGGTTTTAACCCTTCTGAAATTGTGATAATGTTCCCCTTTAAGTCCTAGGCTAAAGAGCCCCCCAGTACTTTGGCATGCGTATGACACTCAGTATATACGTTTGCTTGGGGACAGTAATAGTTTTCTAAATGCGCACGTGTGGCTGGAGATCTTGTTAAGACCTTAGTATAGGCGGTGGCTCTTTGCCGCCTTAGCAACAAAGCGCTGCGGGAAACCCTGAACCTGTTGAGTACAGGTTTAGCTGAAAATGACGTAGATTAAAGTCAGCATTTAATCCCGAGTCTCCTTCAAGGCCCCGATTACAGTAAAAATAATTGTTTCTGTAAATCCCTGTTTTTTTTTTTAAGGATGGCCGTGTTTACTCATGTTTGTTGTCACTTGGACTCAAACAGTCTTAGTAAATTGGTCTCACTCAAAGAAGCTATGTGCTAATGCTTGACTGAAATAGTTTAGAATGTTCAAATGATTACTCAGAGCTATTCATTTGGTGTTTGCGGATGACTCGGCCCTGCTGGTATCCGGCAAGGACAAGTCACAGGTGGAACAAATCCTCAGCGCTGAACTCCTTAATATTTGCACCTGGCTCGCCGACAACAAGCTATCCATGCACTTAGGTAAGACGGAATCCATCCTATTTGGGTCCCATATCAAACTTAAGAAAGTCAGTGACTTCAGTATAAAAGTGGGTGACATTGTTATCACCAGGAAAGATGAGATCACCTAACAAGGTTCCATTCTACAGGCTAATATTTCCTGTGATAAAATTGCAACCAAGGTAATCAAAAAGGTCAACCAAAGAACGAGATTCCCCTACAAAATATCCTCTCTGGTCAACAAAAGCACCTTGAGGATTCTAGCGGGAACTCTCATTCAACCCTTTTTCGATTACACTTGCACTTCCTGGTACCCCAGCACCTCCAAAACCCTCAAATCTAGACTCCAAACATCCCAGAATAAGCTAGTCCGGTTACTTTTAGACCTCCACCCCAGATCACACCTCACTCCAACCCACTTCTCCAAAGTGGGCTGGCTCAGGGTGGAGGACAGAGTAAAACAACTTGCACTGAGCCTAGTCTATAAAATCCGCTACACCTCCCTGATACCGAAGTACATGTCAAACTACTCCCATAACGTAAATGACCGCCATAACCACAACACCAGGGGGAGCTCCACAAACCACGTTAAACCCAGATTCCGATCTAACAAAGGTCTTAACTCATTCTCTTTCTATGCCACATCAATGTGGAATGCACTCCCAACAGGTATAAAAGTAAGTGCATCTCTATCCTCCTTCAAAACCGCTCTAAAACAACACCTCCAGGCAACTTCAACACTTTACTAATACCCTCCTCCATTCACATCCCATCTCCCCGGATTATAAATAACCTAATGTAAATAACCAAATGTACTTCTAATGTATATACTTGTTCTTATGCTATCTGAACTCACTATGTTCTCTGCTGGCTGTACACATCCTACTAAATAAGACCTACACTGTTTCAATGTCCACATTCCTCTGTTGATGCAATTGTTGATGACTGAAGTACTGATATCAACCAAAGCTCCTCATCCCACCCCCCGGATTGTAAATAATGTAAATAATTCAATGTACATACTATGATGATTAACCTGTGTGATGACTGTATTATGCTGATAGTATATATTTGTACCATGAATTGATTAACGTGGACCCCGACTTAAACAAGTAGAAAAACTTATTCGGGTGTTACCATTTAGTGGTCAATTGTACGGAATATGTACTGAACTGTGCTATCTACTAATAAAAGAATCAATCAATCAATCAATCAATCAAATCGTATTAGTCTGCTCAAAGAAGCATGCAGACTTTTAAGGTCAAACCCCAGTAAAAAGGCACCCTGAGTTCCCTTTACCCACTGTACCTATGACTTTGGTACAATGACTTTTGCATTCCCTCTGAAACTTGGCCATGTATGCAAAGCCATGTGGGTAATGGCAAAGCCGCAAGACTGCAGCTGATTAGGGCGTGAGATTAAGGCCTGCCTGGAGAGACCAGGCTATGGTGGAGGTGGAGGTACTGGGAGATGGAATGAATAAAAGACGAGTTCAAACCAAGAAGGGGCTGCAGAGGCTTACCTAATGAAGATACCGGGCCTGCCCTTGCACTCTGCCGCGCCGTCCTCCACGCCCGGTGTCGTGCTGTCGTCTGGGGGCAGGCTTGTCAGGGGTTGTCCTTGGGATGTGGGGGGTGCACGGCAGGACCTAAGGGGTGGTGAGGTGAAAGGCTGGTTCTCAGTGGTCTGTGGGTGCTAAGGCTTGATCACTGCCCCGCCAGCCTGTGTATGGATTTGTTGGTGTGTGTGTGTGTCTGTGTGGGTGTATGTATGTATGTATGTATGTATGGATGGATGTAAGTACGTGTACAAATGTGGGGTGTTATGTGTGCAGGAGAGAGTTGACGGCACAGACACAAGGGGGCAGTAAAGCTCTATGATTTATAATCCATCCATCCATTTTCTACTTCTTGTCCCTTTTTGGGTTCACGGGGGGCGCTGGTGCCTATCTCAGCTACAATCAGGCAGAAGAAGATGTACACCCTGGACAAGTCGCCACCTTATCGCAAGGCCAACACAGATAGACAGACAACATTCACACTCACATACACACACTAGGGCCAAATTAGTGTAGCCAATCAACCTATCCCCAGGTGCATGTCTTTGGAGGTGGGAGGAAGCTGAAGTACCCGGGGGGGAACCTACTCATACATATAGATATAAAATCAAACAGTAATAATATAAACTAAGGAAATGGAGTGTGACAAGAATCCAAGAGTGTGTATGGTGTGAGGCTATGTGTAGGCTTTAATGAGTATGTTACCGTGAATGTTGGGCGAGCGGCAGAAGATTGGGGGGATGTCCGTGAGGCAAGCATGAAGTCCAAGCGGGGTTCGAGGATCGAAGAGGCAGTCCGGGAAGCAGAGAACCAAGAACCGACGAGACGCACAGCTCGTCGACGCGGGAACAAAGTCAGACTGCTGGGAGGACGTCAATTAAATTTCTATGTTCATTTCACTCTAAGGAGTCATAGTTTGTCAGCTACCAACTTTACATAGACCTCTTCAAATACAACCACTTCCCTCACAGCGCTACTCTCCAACTCAGAACAGGCAGTCCTGCTACATCTATGGTCACGCATGTATATGTAAGCCATTCATTTCAAGTTCATTCATATTGCAATAATGAAGCTAATTAAGGCTAATGACAAAGAGGATCCTCTGTTTTCCTTTCATGTGAGTCATGAAACAAAAACATCCCCCCTTCCTAGGATGGCATTGAAAATAATCTCAGCTTCTCGGGGGTAGATCAGTATGCTTTGAAAATCTGGAGAGTTTTTATCATGAGAGAAGGCTAGTGGAGCATGCCCAACAATGTGGGGGGACATTTTTTGGAGTCATACAAGTTTGTATACAAGGCTGATGACAACGCTGACCAAAGTCTTTCAAATTACAGTTCAATTGTGCCGTGAGATACAGTCTGGTGTGCCGTGGGAGATTATCTAAATTCTCCTATTTGGGTAAAAAGTATTTTTTGCAAACCAGTAATTATAGTCTGCAAATGTTGTGTTGTTGTTGAGAGTCTGTACTGTCTAGGGCTCGACAGAGTAACCGTGCAGTACTCTTCAATATCAGTAGGTGGCAGCCGGTACCTAATGGCTTTGTAGACAGCAGGAAACAGTGTGGAGGTAAAAAGGTGTCTGTGAAAGACTCGTGCCGTCTTGCTGGTTCCAGGGACCACCAAGAAAGGCCATGGCTTTGAGCAGGTGTAGACTTCTTTATTTTTCAATAAACAGAAGTCTTTTGCGTGTTGCTTTTCAGCCTTCCTCGTTGTCTGCGTGTGGCTCTCGCTCTCGCTCTTTTCCGGGTTGCATGCGCTGCTGCTCGTGTTGTCGTCGCTCCCTCTCGTTCATTCGTCCTTTCTCCACCTCTCTCCTCGATGTTCACGGCTGCCGCCCGTTTTAACAGTACGAGAGGATTCATTAATTGTATCCAGGTCCGCGATCCACGCACCTGATCTCGCCGCTCGCTCGCCATCCCCGCCTCCTCGCCGCCATCTTGGGCCGGGCCCATCGGCTCCGCCTCTCCACAGTGTCCAATGCTTAGACTAAAAATAAAAAAAAGGTAAATGCCCCTAAGAAAAGGCATTGAAGCTTAGGGAAGGCTATGCAGAATGAAATTAAAACTGAACTGGCTACAAAGTCAACAAAAACAGAATGCTGGACGACAGCAAAGACTTACTGCAGAGCAAAGACGGCGTCCACAATGTACATCCGAACATAACATGACAATCAACAATGTCCCCACGAAGAAGGATAAAAAAACAACTGAAAAATTCTTGATTGCTAAAACAAAGTAGATGCGGGAAATATTGCTTAAAGGAAGACATGGAACTGTTACAGAAAAATTGCAAAAATAATAGGAGCACAAGACAAGAACTAAAACACTACACACAGAAAAACAGCAAAAAATACAAAATAAGTCAGGGTGTGATGTGACAGGTGGTGACAGTACACCTACTTTGAGACAAGAGCTGTAGTGGTGCATGCTTGGTTATGCTTTAAAGTCATATCCAACAATTGCGACAGCGACTTTTTACTGTCAACCAAGTTTGGTTTTTTAGTGATTTCTGCCTTGTCTCAAAAAAGGTTGAAAAACACTGCCATATATGACTCTTAGATGTTTCATTAAAATATTATTACCATATTCTTTGGACTATAAGGCGCACTTAAAATACTTTAATTTTCTCAACAATTGACAGAGCGCCTTATACCCGGTGAGCCTAACGCACGGCAAAATTCTGGTTGTGCTTACTGATCTCAAAGCAATTTAATTTGGTACACGGTGTAATGATAAGTGTGACCAGTAGATGGCAGTCATACATAAGAGTTACGTGTAGACTGCAATATGATAGCAGTCGACACCAAAACTTTAAATGTTCCATTGAGAAAATGTAGTATGTTTACTTTATTCACCTACGGAACTTTAGTTATTAGAGCGTTCCGGTTGGACGGTTTTTCATGTTGTTGTTACACTAGTGAGCCACGGATGAGGAGATGCTGCTCCGTTATTGGTTTAAGTAAAATCTGAATGTCATTAAAACAGTTAGCTCCATCTTTTGACACTTCTTCCACTCCCGTCCTTGCACGCTACACCGCTACAACAAAGATGACGGGAAGAAGACACCAAAACTTTAAATGTTCCATTGAGAAAATGGAATATGACACACGGTGCGAGAAACATCTGGCAAAATATTTTTAGTACGACTTCGGTAAGCTATGAAGCCGCACCGCTTGATGGATTGTCAGTGCATTAAACATAAAAATATTATTATGGTGTGTTTATAAGTACCGCAAAATAGCACCTATTAGCAGACATATTATCTGGTGTTTTGCTTTGCAATACTATAGAAAACTAACTTTTCTTACCTTCTGGTACCTGCTGATGTGTATTTGGGATCTGCATGAGTCCGCAATTGTAGTCTGTGCCTACACCGTAGTCATAAGCTTCTTCTTTTTCTGTTGCCATTTTTAATATGAAGTAATGTACATTGCTAACTTATATCTGTCAGTAGACCAGCTATCAAAGCGCTAAAAACTGTAGTAGGTTTACATATTTCACCCACAGAACTTTAGTTATGAGAGCGTTCCGGTTGGACGGTTTTTCATGTTGTTGTTGCACTAGTAAGCCACGGATGAGGAGATGCTCTTCCGTTATTGGTTTGAGTAAAATCTGAATGTCATTAAAACTGTTAGCTCCATCTTTTGACACTTGTTCCACTCCCGTCCTTGCATGCTACACCGCTACACCAAAGATGACGGGGAGAAGACGCCGTCGAAGGTGAGCCACGTAAATAAGATCGCCCTCAAAACAGCGCATCCTGAAGGGACTGCCAGAAAGCGGCTTGAAAATGATCTGTAAAACATAATTTATGCAAAATTGTGACCACAAGGACGTGTTTTACATGTAGAAAAAAAATGACCCCTTTAATGCGTCTTATAGTCCGGTGCCCCTTTTGTATGAAAATAGACCTGACCAGACCCGCTCATCGGGAGTGCGCCTTTTAATCCGGTGTGTCCTATGGTCCAAAAAATATGGTAAATGTGACAGATTGTAGCCAAAGGCTGATTTCCATCTGCAATGTAACCTGCTGGGGATCTCATTGCAAAGAAACTAGCCCCGGGCCAACACTTATTTAGCGTTATAGTGAGTTGTATTTTTCATGTTGCCGTATTTATCTCGTGGAAAGCCGGTCTCTGAAAATAATGCCTACATTAAACCGGTCCGTGGTGCAAAAAAGGGTACCCCTGCTGTAATAGCTCAATGCTTTGCAATAGGATTGTACGGTATACCGGTATTGGTATATCTATCCATTCATCCATCTTCTTCCGCTTATCCGAGGTCGGGTCGCGGGGGAAGCAGCCTAAGTAGGGAAGCCCAGACTTCCTTCTCCCAAGCCACTTCGTCCCGGGGGATTCCGAGGCGTTCCCAGGCCAGCCGGGAACGTGTCCTTGGTCTTCCCCCTGGCCTCTTAATGGGTTGTACTTGTATAGCGCTTTTCTACCGTCATAGCACTCAAAGCGCTTTGATACTACTTACACATCTACCCATTCACACACTAATGGAGGGTGCTGCCATGCAAGGCGCTAACCAGCACCCATCAGGAGCAAGGGTGAGGTGTCTTGCTCAGGACACAACGGACATGTCGAGGTTGGTACTAGGTCGGGATTGAACCAGGGAGACTCTGGTTGCGCACGGCCACTCTTCCACTGCGCCACACCGTCCCTTACCGGTCGGACATGCCCTAAAGACCTTCCTAGGGAAGCGTTCAGGTGGCATCCTGGCCAGATTTCCAAACCACCTCATCTGGTTCCTCTCCATGGGGAAGAGCAGCAGCTTTACTTTGAGCTCCCGCCGGATGACAGAACTTCTCACCCTATCTCTAACTCTTTTCGACCGCTTGTACCCGTGATCTTATCCTTTCGGTCATGACCCAAAGCTCATGACCATAGGTGAGGATGGGAACGTAGATCGACCGGTAAATTGAGAGCTTTGCCTTCCGGCTCAGCTCCTTCTTCACCACAACGGAACTGTACAACGTCCGCATTACTGAAGACGCCGCACCGATCCGCCTGTCGATCTCACTATCCACTCTTCCCTCACTTGTGAACAAGACTCCTAGGTACTTGAACTCCTCCACTTGGGGCAGGGTCTCCTCCCCAACCCTTATCCTTTCGGTCACGACCCAAAGTGCATGACCATACGTGAGGATAGGAACGTAGATCGACGACCGGTAAATTGAGAACTTTGCCTGGCTCAGCTCTTTCTTCACCACAACGGATCGATACAGCGTCCGCATTACTGAAGACGCCGCACCGGATCTCACGATCCACTCTTCCCTCACTCGTGAACAAGACTCCGAGGTACTTGAACTCCTCCACTTGGGACAAGATCTCCTCCCCAACCCGGAGACTGCACCCCACCCTTTTCCGAGGGAGAACCTTAGACTCGGACTTTGAGGTTCTTATTAGTGTCGTACCACGATACTAATGAATCATTTTCGGTAGTATATCGCATCTTAAAAGTACCGGTCCCCCACCAGTCGTTGTCGTCACGTCGTGTCATGCAGACGAGCATGTTCGTGCCAAGCAAGTTCGGCAGTGCACAATCACAGAGTACTTACCAGCGGACAATGTGTGTCGACCGAAATGGGAGAACGGGCGTGTGGAGAGACGCAGCCGACGGGCCGACAGCGGGCCTGGAGATACAGCCTTGGCCAAGAGGGAGGCCAGGAGGCGGGGCATGCGGCGGCGAGGAGAGGCGTGACGCATGCGGAGCGGCACGAGAGCGGCAATTTCTGTCAGGTGTGGACAACACACACCTGCTCACAATCTCTCCATCTGCTGCGAGATCATAAGAGAGGCGAAGGGGGCATGATCAGCAGGCAGTACGGAGGAGGAAACCCCGGCAACGACACGAGCGACGAGAGACCTAAGGAGACATGAGCCCCCGCGGAAGACGCAACACCCGGCCACCGAAAGGTGCGCAAAGACGAGCAGCCAAGGGCGCGCTAGAAAGTGGCGCGCCCGATTGGGACACAAAGATGACATTTATTGAAAGAATAAATGTATGTCAACCCTGCTACGAGGTGTCGTGCGTCCATGGTCCTGGCAACCCACACGGTGATGGCAGGAAATGTGTCACAGGGCGCATTTTGGCTTAATAAGTTAAGATAAAGGTGAAATCGCTAATGTCTGTCCGTAGTGTTGCAATTACTTCTAAATGACTAATCCTCCTCTCCATGGCGACAAATATAGTAAGTTTATTTCAAGCATCATCCCTGTAGGATGAGTGATAACTATTCATGCTTCACCACACACCGTAGCACACCGGAGTCATAATATTGGATGAGTTAAAAACAATCTGTAAATGACAAAGTCAAGACAAGTTTTCGAGAGTATAGTCTCGGCAGGGTTCTTGAGGGTGCATGGGAGTTTGCCCAACCAGTCTACATGTGCTTTGTGGACTTGGAGAAGGCATTCGACCGTGTCCATCGGAAAGTCCTGTGGGGAGTGGTCAGAGAGCATGGGGTATCGGACTGTCTTATTGTGGCAGTCCGCTCCCTGTATGATCAGTGCCAGAGCTTGGTCCGCATTGCCGGCAGTAAGTCGAACACATTTCCAGTGAAGGTTGGACTCCGCCAAGGCTGTCCTTTGTCACACATTCTGTTCATAACTTTTATGGACAGAATTTCTAGGCGCAGTCAAGGCGTTGAGGGATTCCGGTTTGGTGACCGCAGGATTAGGTCTCTGCTTTTTGCAGATGATGTGGTCCTGATGGCTCCATCTGACCGGGATCTTCAGCTCTCACTGGATCGGTTCGCAGCCGTGTGTGAAGCGACCAGAATGAGAATCAGCACCTCCAAGTCCGAGTCCATGGTTCTCGCCCGGAAAAGGGTGGAATGCCATCTCCGGGTTGGGGAGGAGACCCTGCCCCAAGTGGAGGAGTTCAAGTACCTAGGAGTCTTGTTCACGAGTGAGGGAGGAGTGGATAGTGAGATCGACAGGCGGATCGGTGCGGCGTCTTCAGTAATGCGGACGTTGTACCGATCCGTTGTGGTGAAGAATGAGCTGAGCCGGAAGGCAAAGCTCTCGATTTACCGGTCGATCTACGTTCCCATCCTCACCTATGGTCATGAGCTTTGGGTCATGACCGAAAAGATAAGATCACGGGTACAAGCGGCCGAAACGACTTTCCTCCGCCGTGTGGCGGGGCTCTCCTTTAGAGATAGGGTGAGAAGCTCTGTCATCCGGGAGGAACTCAAAGTAAAGCCGCTGCTCCTCCACATTGAGAGGAGCCAGATGAGGTGGTTCGGGCATCTGGTCAGGATGCCACCCGAACGCCTCCCTAGGGAGGTGTTTAGGGCACGTCCAACCGGTAGGAGGCCACGGGGAAGACCCAGGACACGTTGGGAAGACTATGTCTCCCGGCTGGCCTGGGAACGCCTCGAGATCCCCCAGGAAGAGCTAGACGAATTGGCTGGGGAGAGGGAAGTCTGGGTTTCCCTGCTTAGGCTGCTGCCCCCGCGACTCAACCTCGGATAAGCGGAAGAAGATCGATGGATGGAAGACAAGTTTTCACTCTGTCCGATCATTGACAATCAAGACTTTGAACACATTACACCAGTGGTTCTCAACCTTTTTTCAGTGATGTACCCCCTGTGAACATTTTTTTAATTCAAGTACCCCCTAATCAGAGCAAAGCATTTTTAGTTGAAAGAAAGAGATAAAGAAGTAAAATATAGCACTATGTCATCAGTTTCTGATTTATTAAACTGTATAACAGTGCAAAATATTGCTCATTTGTGGTGGTCTTTCTTGAACTATTTAGAAAAAAAGATATAAAAATAACTAAAAACTTGTTGAAAAATAAACAAGTGATTCAATTATAAATAAAGATTTTTACACATTGAAGTAATCATCAACTTAAAGTGCCCTCTTTGGGGATTGTAATAGAGATCCATCTGGATTCATCAACTTCATTCTAAACATTTGTTCACAAAAAAATACATCTTTAACATCAATATTTATGGAACATGTCCACAACAAATCTAGCAGTCAACACTGAATATTGCATTGTTGCATTTCTTTTCACAGTTTATGAACTTTCATTCATATTTTCTTGAAGTAATATTCAATACATATATTTAAAAATGATTTTTGAATTGTTGCTATCTTTTAGAATATTTTAAACAAATCTCACGTACCCCTTGGCATACCTTCAAGTACCCTCAGGGGTACGCGTACCCCCATTTGAGAACCACTGCACTACACTAAAATGCATTAAGTCCATTCTTAGTCAACAGCCATACATGTCACACTAAGGGTGGCCGCATGTACAACGCTAACACTGTCATAAACATGTGCTCTATCCTGAAACCGTACTAAAGAACAATGACAAACACATTTCGGGAGAATATTTGCACCTCAACATAAACACTACAGAACAAATTCCCAGAATTCCATGCAGCACCAACTCTTCCGTGACGCTAAAATAAAAGCAAACACCATTGGTGGATCCACACCTAACATCCACTGTAATGATACCAAGTACAGGAGCTTATCTAGTCGATACAAGTTGTCTTGTACAAACCCCCGTTTCCATATGAGTTGGGAAATTGTGTTACATGTAAATATAAACGGAATACATCCATCCATCCATCCATCCATTTTCTACCGCTTATTCCCTTTCGGGGTCGCGGGGGGCGCTGGCGCCTATCTCAGCTACAATCGGGCGGAAGGCAGGGTACACCCTGGACAAGTCGCCACCTCATCGCAGGGCCAACACAGATGGACAGACAACATTCACACTCACATTCACACACTAGGGCCAATTTAGTGTTGCCAATCAACCTATCCCCAGGTGCATGTCTTTGGAAGTGGGAGGAAGCCGGAGTACCCGGAGGGAACCCACGCATTCACGGGGAGAACATGCAAACTCCACACAGAAAGATCCCGAGCCTGGATTTGAACCCAGGACTGCAGGGACTTCGTATTGTGAGGCAGACGCACTAACCCATCTGCCACCGTGAAGCCTAAAACGGAATACAATGATTTGTAAATCATTTTCAACCCATATTCAGTTGAATATGCTACAAAGACAACATATTCGATGTTCAAACTGATAAACATTTTTATTTTTGCAAATCATCATTAACTTTAGAATTTGATGCCAGCAACACGTGACAAAGACATTGGGAAAGGTGGCAATAAATACTGAGAAAGTTTAGGAATGCTCATCAAACACTTATATGGAACATCCCACATATGTGCAGGCTAATTGGGAACAGGTGGGTGCCATGAATGGGTATAAAAGCAGCTTCCATGAAATGCTAAGTATTTCACAAACAAGGATGGGGCGAGGGTCACCACTTTGTAAGCAAAGTGTCGAACAGTTTTAGAACATTTCTCAACGAGCTATTGCAAGGAATTTAGGGATTTTACCATCCACGGTCCGTAAGCTCATCAAAAAGTTCAAAGAATCTGGAGAAATCCCTGCACTTAAGCGATGATATTGCGGACCTTTGATCCCTCAGGCGGTACTGCATCAAAAACAGACATCAGTGTGTAAAGGATATCACCAAATGGGCTCAGAAAAACTTCATAAAACCACTGTCAGTAACTACAGTTGGTCGCTACAAATATAAGTGCAATTTAAAACTCTGCTATGCAAAGCAAAACCCATTTATCAACAACACCAAGAACGCCGCTCATCTAGTATGGACTGATGCCAAGTGGAAAAGTGTTCTGTGGTCTGACGAGTCCACATTTCAAATTATATTTGGAAGCTGTGGACGTGGTGTCCTCCAGAACAAAGAGGAAAATAACCATCCGGATTAATATAGGCGCACATTTCAAAAGCCAGCATCTGTGATGGTATGGGGGTGCATTAGTGCCCAAGGCGTGGGTAACTTACACATCTGTGAAGGCACCATTAATGCTGAATGGTCCATACAGGTTTTGGAGCAACATATGTTGTCATCCAAGCAACGCTTTCATGGACGCCCCTGATTATTTCAGCAAGACAATGCCAAGCCACGTGTTACAACAGCGTGGTTTTGTAGTAAAAGAGTGCAGGTACTTTCCTGGCCCACCTGCAGTCCAGATCTGTCTCCCATCGAAAATTTGGGACGCATTATGAAGCGTAAAATACGACAGCGGAGACCCCGGACTGTTGAACGACTGAAGCTCTACATAAAACAAAAATGGGAAAGAATTCCACTTTCAAAGCTTCAACAATTAGTTTCCTCAGTTTCCAAACGTTTATTGAGTGTTTTTAAAAGAAAAGGTGATGTAATACAGTGGTGAACATGTCCTTTCCCAACTACTTTGGCACATGTTGCAGCCATGAAATTCTAAGTTAAAGTAAGTTTATGAGTTTGAACATCAAATATCTTCTCTTTGTAGTGCATTCAATTGAATATGGGTTGAAAATTATTTGCAAATCATAGTATTCCGTTTTTATTTACATCTAACACAATTTCCCAACTCATTCAGAAATGGGGTTTGTAGTTCACACTCCATTTCCTTTGTTTGTATTATTATTTGATTATTATGTATATGGGGATAGGTGTGAATGTGAGTGTGAATGTTATCTGTCTATCTGTGTTGGCCTTGCGATGAGATGGCGACTTGTCCAGGGTGTACCCCGCCTTCCGCCCGATTGTAGCTGAGATATGCCCCAGCGCTCCCCGCGATCCCAAAAGGGAATAAGCGGTAGAAATGGGTTGGATGGATGGTTAATATATATAATAAATACCTTGAACATTACCGCCCCCTGGTGTCTGAGCCGTCATCTCCCCTTTGTTAAACCATGACAGAAAGACAAGTTGTCTTGTATGTTCACTATTTTATTTGAGGACAAACTTGTAATGAGAAACAGATATTTAATGTACTCTAAGATATTTTGTTAAAATAAAGCCAATAATTCTATTTTTTTTGGTCACCTGTTTTTAGAAAAATATCAAAATACATTTTGTTACCGGTACCGGTACCAACATATTTGTGTCGGGACAACTCTAATTGATATAATGTAAAAGACCTGAAGACAAACTATGGGCTGTGCTGATTTAGACGGCTTAGAAACACATGGTTGCTGTTGTAGGCACCCACCATTACCAAGAAACACTATGCCAGGACGCCATCAGGAGAAGAAAGGGAAAAAAAAACGTGAATTCAGAACCAACTCCTTTCTTCCACCAGGGACTTTTTATGCCCAGTCCGCCAAGGGATTTGCAAATCGAGGGTTAGCCTAGTGAGTCACCTCTTGAATGCACAAATAGGACAAAAATCCTCCTCGACTGGAGCTTCACCCGATGACACGGAGGAGAGAGGGATGGAGAACAAACGAAGGAGAAACCCGAGAGCTGTCCTTGGAACAAGTAGCCTGTTCAATCGATAAGCTACTGTGGACCTCTGCCCCGCCTCCTGGCATTTAGTACAGCCTTCACAGTCAAAGCGGGAAAACCATACGCCAACAGAGGAGGAGGCATTGGTGGATGGTTAGGATCATAGTAAGACACAAGCCTCAGGAGGGACACATAAAAAACCTGAGGAAAAAGAGAAGCTTACATTTCGGCGGCAAGGTTCAGGCAGTGGCCTGTCCGGACTTTTTTTTCCCAAGGATGGCACCTAGTTTGCAGGGGTGGCATCTATATGACAGTCAATCTAACCCAAGAACAGCTGTAGCTACCATTGAGTTTAAAGAACTTCGGCTTATTAATGATTCCCAGAGCCCCAAAAAAGTCTGCGGGCTATAGAGCGTTTTCTATTGGAGCTCCATTACTCTGGAATGCCCTTCCGGTAACAATTAGGGATGCTACCTGAGTAGCAGCATTTAAATCCCATCTTAAAACTCATTAGTATACTCTAGTCTTTAAATAGACTCCTTTTTTGACAAGTTGATCTGCCGTTTCTTTTCTTTTTCTCCTTGTGGAGGGGGTCCGGTCCGATGACCATGGATGAAGTACTGGCTGTCCAGAGTCGGGACCCAGGATGGACCGCTCGTCGGGACCCAGGACGGACCCCTCACCTGTGTATCGGTTGGGGACATCTCTTCGATGCTGATCCGACTCCGCTTGGGATGGTTTCCTGTGGACGGGACTCTCGCTGCTGTCTTGGATCCGCTTTGAACTGAACTCTCGCGGCTGTGTTGGAGCCACTATGGATTGAACTTTCACAGTATCATGTTAGACCCGCTCGACATCCATTGCTTTTGGTCCCCTAGAGGGGACTTCTCTGGGTTCTTCCGAGGATGTCGTAGTCGTAGTGGTTTGTACAGTCCTTTGAGACATTTGTGATTTAGGGCTGTATAAATAAACATTGATTGATTGAAATAGACCCCTTTTTTGACCAGTTGATCTGCCGTTTCTTTTCTTTTCTCCTCTGCCCCCCTCTCACTTGTGGAGGGGGAGGGCACAGGTCCGGTGGTCATGGATGAAGTGCTGGCTGTACAGAGTCAAGACCCGGGGGTGGACCGCTCGCCTGTGCATCAGTTGGGGACATATCTGCGCTGCTGACCCGTCTCCGCTCGGGATGGTCTCCTGCTGGCCCCACTATGGACTGGACTCTCACTATTATATTAGATCCACTATAGACTGGACTTTCACAATATTATGTTAGACCCACTCAACGTCCATTGCACCGGTCTCCCATAGGGGCGGGGGTTGTCAGCCACATCTGCAGTCTTCTCCAAGGTTTCTCATAGTCATTCCCATTGGCTTCCCACTGGGTTGTGAGTTTTTCCTTGCCCTTATGTGGGCCCTGACCCGAAGATGTCGTTGTGGCTTGTGCAGCCCTTTGAGACCCATGTGATTTAGGGCTTTATAAATAAACATTCATTGATTGATTGATTGATTACCACGTTTACCACCAAGTACGGAGTGAATCTTCCATCCATCCATCCATCCATTTCCTACCGCTTGTCCCTTTTGGTGTCACAGGGGGAGGGAGGTGCTGGAGACTATCTCAGCTGCAATTGGGCGGAAGGCGTCGTACACCCTGGTCAAGTCGTCACCTAATCACAGGGCCAACACAGATAGACAACATTCACACACTAGGGCAGGGGTGTCCAAACTTTTTCCACCGGGGGCCGCAGACTGAAAAATCAAAGTATGCGGGGATCATTTTGATATTTTTCTTTTTTAAAAGCAATACAATAGTTTTTTTTTTTTTTTTTTAACTTTATGGCTTTCCTCAAGTTAGGTCCCCGGTCTCCGGAAGGGTCTCAGTCATAAAAGTGTTAGAAATAAGTCATAAATTATTTATTTTTTCATTTAACGCTTGAATCTCAAGATCAACTTCAGGTCTGTCTGTCGTTATAACATTGTTTTTTATTTAGTTTTTTATGTTTATGGCCTTTATGTCAAAACCCTTATTTATATGGCAAACACACAAACTATGCAACATTAAGCACCAAAACATTTCAAAGTGGAATATTGGACGTGCAGTAATTGGAACCCTAAATAGGTCAATAATTCATAACAATAAAAAAAATAATAAGTGCTGAAAATAAGCCAAATGTATATTTATATATCTTTTTACTTTTAACGCTTAAAAGCCTACTGAAATGAAATGTTCTTATTTAAACGGGGATGGCAGGTCCATTCTATGTGTCATACTTGATTATTTCGCGAGATTGCCATATTTTTGCTGAAAGAATTTAGTAGAGAACATCCACGATAAAGTTCGCAACTTTCGGTGCTAACAGAAAAGCCTTGGATGACAACATATGTTGCTCCAAAACCTGTATGGACCTTTTAGCATTAATGGTGCCTTCACAGATGTGTAAGTTACCCATGCTTTGGGCACTAATATCAATCAATCAATCAATGTTTACTTATATAGCCCTAAATCACTAATGTCTCAAAGGGCTGCACAAACCACGACACAAACAACTACGACATCCTCGATAGGCCCACATAAGCGCAAGGAAAACTCACACACAGTGGGACGTCGGTGACGATGATGACTATGACAACCTTGGAGAGGACGAAAGCAATGGATGTCGAGCGGGTCTAACATGATACCGTGAAAGTTCAATCCATAATGGATCCAACACAGCCGCGAGAGTCCAGTCCAAAGCGGATCCAACACAGCAGCGGGAGTCCCGTTCACAGCGGAGCCAGCAGGAAAACATCCCAAGCGGAGGCGGATCAGCAGCGCAGAGATGTCCCAGCCGATACACAAGCAAGCAGTACATGGCCACCGGATCGGACCAGATACACCCCCATACCATCACAGATGCTGGCTTTTGAACTTTGCGCCTATAACAATCAGAATGGTTATTTTCCTCTTTGTTCTGGAGGACACCACATCCTCTGTTTCCAAATATAATTTGATATGTGGACTCGTCAGACCACAGAACACCTTTCCACTTTGCATCAGTCCATCTTAGGTGAGCTCGGGCCCAGCTAAGCCGGCGGCGTTTCAGGGTATTGTTGATAAATGGGTTTGGCTTTGCTTAGTAGAGCTTTGACTTGCACTTACAGATGTAGCGACCAACTGTAGTTACTGACAGTGGTTTTATGAAGTGAGCCCATGTGGTGATATCCTTTACACACGGATGTCGGTTTTTGATGCAGTACCGCCTGAGGGATCAAAATAATATCATCGCTTACGTACAGTGATTTCTCCAGATTCTCTGAACTTTTTGATGATTTTGCGGACCGTAGATGGTAAAATCCCTACATTCTTGCAATAGCTCGTTGAGAAATGTTGTTCTAAAACTGTTCGACAATTTGCTTACAAAGCCGTGACCCTTGTCCCATCTTTGTTTGTGAATTACATAGCATTTAATTGAAGCTGCTTTTATACCCAATAATGGCACCCAACTGTTCCCAATTCGCCTGCACACCTGTGGGATGTTTCATATAAGTGTTTGATGAGCATTCCTCAACTTTATCAGTATTTATTGCCACCTTTCCCAACTTCTTCGTAGCATATTCAACTAAATATGGGTTGAAAATGATTTTCAAATCATTGTATTCCGTTTATATTTACATCTAACACAATTTCCCAACTCATATGGAAACGGGGTTTGTAGGTCCAAAAGTGTATATGGTGTGTGACTATGTGTGTGATTAACTGTAGTCTGTGTTACCTAGTGTTGTGTTGGGTGAGTGGAGGGACAAGGCAGGAAGACAGTCCATAAGGAAGACAGATGATCCAGGACGAGAGAGCAACGTCTAGAGATCCGGGTCCAAATGGGAGGTCGAGGTTGAAGAGGCAGTCCGGGAAACAGGGGAACGACGACGAGGAATGACGAGACACACATCAACTTCAAACACGTGAACGGAGGTCCGCAGTGGGATCGACATGATACGACAATAAACACGAAAGGAAAGACAGAAAGAGAGCAAGATTGCATAAAGCATCCAATGATCGCTTACTGTACGGAAGACTATCTTCCGGTGCCTGATGGCTGGTTGAGCTGGCTTATGAAGGCAGCTCCTTCATTACAGGCAGGTGTGCTGAGTTCCAGTGAATAGTTTTAGCTGGTAGCGGCCCCAGGGGGGTGACGCACACGGTGCATCCCTGGATGTGTGCTGGCATTGGCGTGTCCGGGGTGAGACAAGCAGAGTGCAAGGATGAGGGCTCTTGACACTTTTAGTAGAAGTAAACAAACAAAGGCTCCTAATGTAGCTGCTGACATATTCAGTAAAATAGTGTCAGGCTTGGTCAAAAGATAGGACTCAGATGCAGAGTAGGGATTAATTAGGCAGGCTTTTATTTTGAAAGTTTCCTTTCACCTCCAGAGTCAGGGCAATTCAATATAGGCTAAAACTAAACTAGTCGGCGAAAAAGATTCCACAAAAGGGAACAACCGAAAATCAATCCGAAAGGAGAAAAACTAAAAAACAATAACGAAAAAAATTGAGGAAAAGGAAGAACTGTCAGAAAAAACTGAACTGGTTGTAAAACTAAATAACACAAAATCACTCTGCTGAGGAGGAGAAAAAGAAAACTCAAATATCAACAAAGGAATTCAGGATCAAGGTATTCAAACATGAGACGAGGCAAGGCAGGATGCTAGAGATGCCAGATTAACAAGATAATCTCTTTTAAACCGTTCAATTAAGTGTTTTTTTCATCATTTATTCTCTAAAAAAAAACTTCCGTAAAGGAAGGCGTGGGTTTATAAGACACATGAGGGTAATGGGGAACAGGTGGAAACAATCAGGGATGACGTCAGACCGAAGACACAAAAGGAAAGGCAAGTGACCTGAAACAAGAGGAGTTACTTTTCAAACTAAAATATGTAATTCCCAAGACAGAAAAAACAATATCGTGTACTTCGTGTTGAGTGACATGCTAACTCTTATTTTTTCACTTTTTTCCCCCCAAATTCCATTGTATGTTATACTCTTCTGACACCACCAGATGGCAGTATAATTTGAAATGTGGACTCGTCAGACCACAGAACACTTTTCCACTTTGCATCAGTCAAACTTAGATGATCTTGGGCCCAGAGAAGCCGGCGGCGTTTCTGGATGTTGTTGATAAATGGCTTTCGCTTTGCATAGTAGAGCTTTAACTTGCACTTACAGATGTAGCGAGAACTGTATTTAGTGAAAATGGTTTTCTGAAGTGTTCCTGAGCCCATGTGGTGATATCCTTTAGAGGTTGATGTCGGTTTTTGATACAGTGCCGTCTGAGATTTCTCCAGATTCTCTGAACCTTTTGATGATATTATGGACCCTAGATGTTGAAATCCCTAAATTTCTTGCAATTGCACTTTGAGAAACGTTGTTTTTAAACTGTTTGACTATTTGCTCACGCAGTTGTGGACAAAGGGGTGTATCTCGCCCCATCCTTTCTTGTGAAAGACTGAGCATTTTTTGGGAAGCTGTTTTTGTACTGACCTGTTCCCAATTAGTCTACACACCTGTGGGATGTTCCAAATAAGTGTTTGATGAGTATTCCTCAACTTTATCAGTATTTATTGCCACCTTTCCCAACTTTTTTGTAGCATATTCAACTGAATATGGGTTGAAAATGATTTGCAAATCGTTGTATTCTGTTATATTTACATCTAACACAATTTCCCAACTCATATGGAAACGGGGTTTGTAGTTACTTGTTTGGGAAAGCGACTAGTAATTGAATTGAATTATTTTCAAAAGCTTTGAAATATCTGGCTTATGAAATTGAGAAATGAGATTTTGAGTGCATAACGTAATATAAGTGGTGCTTGTCCAAAGAGGGTACCAAATACGGTACTTTTATAGGTACGGACCGAATTCCATCTGTTTTTACCTTATTACTGATTCCTGTTAATCAAGCAGTACCATATTTTCAACACCTTTGTTGCACATTGTTGTCACGTGCGGTTGCAGACTTGGCACAAGCTGAAACACTTGGCGGGGAAACAAGCAGTCAAGCACGCATATCAAACTCAGCTGGACTGCCTCGAGGTAATGTTACCATTTTCATGCCAACAAAGTAAGAAGGGGCTTGGAGTAATAGCAAGGATCTACTTTTAAAAAGCTCCAAAGCTAATTTGCTTTGGATAAGCCATAGACATGAAAATGTTACATTTCATCAAAGCTATAACTAAATCGCACGATACAATCCGACTGCTAGTGTGTAATAAGTGCAGCATAAACAATTTATGGGGCTCTACAAAAGACGGTTGCATGCATCTCAATGGCAAAGACTATTTCCTGTATTAGGCAATACACCGTGGCCTATATAGCTGCTAGCATCTAACATCTGAATTGCAACTACAAAGTCTAATATGCATACTTGCCAACCCTCCCGTATTTCCCGGGAGACTTCCGAATTTTAGTGCCCCTCCCGAAAATCTCCCGGGGCAACCATTCTCCCAAATTTCTCCCTATTTCCACCCGGCCAACAATATTGGGGGCGTGCATTTAAGGCACTGCCTTTAGCGTCCTCTCTCACCTGAAAAGGAGACTATTATATATGTCTCTGTTATCCATAGGTTTATCTATAACCCATAAAGTAGGCAGGCGAGGAGCTATTTCTTAGAGTGTGTTTATTGCAGCCGGCATGTTAACACACTGACACAGAACATCCAGGTTCCCATCACGCATCGCTTCGAAACTACGGCAAGTAGTAATGTCCAAAAACCTAACAGAGACGAAGCAGAGGAACGAAGAAGAGACATGGCCAAGATGAGTTAGAAGAAGTACGTTTGCAAGTTCCAAAATGATTGGAAAAAAATATTTTAGTTATTTTATATATATATATATATATATATATATATATATATATATATATATATATATATATATATATATATATATATATGTATATATATATATATATATATATATATATATATATATATATATATATATATATATATATATATATATATATATATATATATATATATATATATATATAAAAGAAATACTTGAAAATATGTACAACCCCTGCTACTATTAGGCCCTAATTGGGACTTCGGAATGCAAAAGGGATAACCATATCCTTGAGAAAAGACTATTTGTCTAGCTCAACGTCAACATTTAAGTTATTACTTAAAGCAATTGTTTTCCAGTCACTACAAACAGACATTTCCTTACAGGGTCAGGTTGCGCTGTCCTGACATAGCACGCACCCATCCATCCATCCATTGTCTACCGCTTGTCCCTTTTAGGGTTGTGGGGGGTTGCTGGAGCCTATCTCAGCCCCATTCAGGCGGAAGGCTGGGTACACCCTGGACTAGTCGCCACCTCATCACCCAGACAGAGAAATAAAAGACTGGTGGTTTGGCTTCTCCA
The DNA here is from genome assembly GCF_033978795.1 of Nerophis ophidion. Taxonomy (NCBI): domain Eukaryota; kingdom Metazoa; phylum Chordata; class Actinopteri; order Syngnathiformes; family Syngnathidae; genus Nerophis; species Nerophis ophidion. The sequence continues at coordinate 18,452,468 of NC_084630.1, read as the reverse complement.
GTCAGGAGTCCTTCGTTTTTTTGACCTAGGTTCCTCCAGGTACTGCAGACCTGTTTAATGAGGTTCGCCTGTAATAAATCAACTTTTGGTTCAGTAAGGCGTCTCAAACGTCATCTTTATGTCCGGACGAAGACCAGAAATACACTTCAAATTGAAAACAGATTCCCCCACAGTATTTATGGCGACTCTCGTGGCATGAGTCATGAGTACTGGTTTTGCAAAACAGGAAGTCCTGAGTTTAAATCCCTGTTGAGGATGTAGCATTTTTTTTTAATGGATGTTATAATGATTTTAAAATTGTGTCATGATCCGGATTATGTTTTGTTTAATTATGTTCTGTTAGTTTTGGACTCCTTTAGTTCCTGTTTTGTGCATTTTGGGTGTTTGTTTTGGTTACCAAGGGTATTTATTGGTTTCACCTGCCTCTGATTAGTGCTCGCCACGTTCACTTGCTGTTGAGCACTAATCAGACAGCTATTTATTCACGTTGCTCGCCTCAGTTGGGGTGGCTTCATTGTTTGCGGTATGTAAGTTGGTGTATTCCTGTTCTTGATTACGATGTTAAGTTGTTCTTTAGCTTCCCGTGCGATCGGCAAGTTTTTCTTTTGTTTGTTTCTGTCTTTTTGGTACCTGTATGATTTATGATTAATAAATCATCTCATGCTGTCGTCCGGAGATGTCCGTTCTGCATCCCGGGAGAACAAACCTCAACCCGACCCCCCACATGTGACAAATTGTGTAAAATTGCTAAACATCAGCATATATGTTATAAAATCATGCTGATTGTTAAAGATATGAAAGACTTTATTTACCCCTCAATGGAAACTTATCTGGTTGCAGTGCAGATACAAAAAGTCAAGAAAAGATAAGGTAAAAAACCCTGAAGGAAACATCAAAGAAAATAAAAAACACATTAGAAGAGCGTAGAGCTGATGCAACCGGCTGCCACTTCAGCTGTGCCCTTTTTACATACAACTACAAAAGTAAAAAAAAAACAAAGACCCAGAAATGAGCAACACATAATACATATTGTGCACATACGATAGACAAACAACAACATCGATGTAGGGAAAACCATTTCAGATGTGTTAAGATCCATTACTCGAATCTTCACAAGTTATTGTTAATAACATTTAGACAAAAGTGTATATTATATATACTATTATATATATAGTATTTATATAGGTGTGTGTGCGTGTGTGTGTATTTTGGGTATATCCATGTGTATATGTATGTATGTATATGTATGTATATATATATATATGTATATAGATTGTGTATATGTGTGTACATATATGTGTGTGTTGTGTATATATGTGTGTGTGCATATGTATATATGTCGGTGTGTGTGAATTTAAATGTATTATATATAGATAATATATAGCATCTATGCAGCAACCACTGAATTGAATAATATTATATGTATTATTGTATTAAATATTGTATATGTATAGGGGTGGGACCTAATAAGTTTACTTCTTCCCACTCCCTTTTGAGCCAATCTTGACATCTACAAAAGATTAGTCACATGTAATGTTTTCAATGTAGGTGTAAAAATAATGTATACATATATATATATATATATATATATATATATATATATATATATATATATATATATATATATTTCTTTTGTATTTTATGTCATTCTTTTGTTTTGTTTGCATGGCTCAAAATAAACCATTCTTTCATTCATTGTTTATTTTTCCGTCTTTGTTTTTATTCTCCGTTTGACCCTGTTATTTCCTGTGTTAGTCTGTTACTATGGTTACTCATTAGTTCACTTGCTACTCATGGTCCCGCACACCTGCTACTTATAATCACCTTCACTATATAAGCCTTCCTCTTTTCTTTGTTCACTCTCGGATCCAGTGACGACTCTCCCGCTAGCTCTTATGCTATGCCACTCTTCACTGTTAGCTCACATGCTAATCGCCTTTGTTTTTACATTTGTGTGCCTTCGTGCCCAGTTTAGTTTATTTGTACTTCCTAGCTCACATGCTAGCGTCTTGTGTTTACCTTACTTAGCTCCAGTGTTTTTGTTCAGAGCTCCCCTTTTTGTTAAATAAATCTTCATACCTTACCTTTGTTGTGTTCATCACTTTCGACGCATCCTCGGAAGAACAACACCGGCAACAATGCCGAAGAAGAATTGTCACAAGACGACTACCTCTTGAAGCTCATCGAGAGAATGCCGGGAGTTTGCAAAGCCGTAATCAGGGCAAAGGCCGGCTATTTTGAAGAAACTAGAAACTTGGACCCATTTTTGTTAAGTCCACATGTGTTCATTCGTAGTTGTGATGCCTTCAGTGACAATCTACAATTTAAATAGTCATGAAAATAAAGAAAACACATTGAATGAAACGGTGAGTCCAAACTTTTGGCCTGTACTGTTTGTAAAGTTTTTTGTTTTCTTGTCGGCAGTTTAGATAAATCTCATTACCTGCCTCGTACAAGCAGATTTTTAATATTGAGAATTCACAGAATAAAGAAATACTTGTGTTGTTGTTTCAAATAAGGATTCTATATAAAGGAAATTTACTGTATAATACAACGCCTGTATGTGTTATACAGTAAGGAAAAAGTACCATCCATATGAGGATCGGTGAACAAGTTAGGACATAAATCATGGTCCCAGTATGGAAAACCATTGCATCTAATCAGTGACGTGCGGTGAATTAAACACCAGGTGAGGCAAGCATACTTTTTTTTCTTCTTTTTTTTACTTAAATTCCTATGTGCAGCTCTGAACCAAAAGTTGCTTTATTACAGGCGAGTGTCCTTAAACAGGTCTGCAGTACCTGGAGGAACCTAGGTCAAAAAAACGAAGGACTCATTTCTGGAGAAGCCAAACCACCAGTCTTTTATTTCTCTGTCTGGGTGATGAGGTTGCGACTAGTCCAGGGTGTACCCAGCCTTCCCCCCGTGACATCAAAAGGGACAAGCGGTAGGAAATGGATGGATGGATGGATAGATGGAAGATTCACTCCGTACTTTGTGGGAAACGTGGTAATCAATCAATCAATCAATTGATGTTTATTTAAACAGCCCCCCGCAACCCCAAAAGAGACAAGCGGTAGAAAATGGATGGATGGATGGGTGTGTGCTATGTCAGGACAGCACAACCGGACCATTGTTGATTTAGGTTGCACAATAGAGTTACAGGAAAAAAAGTGAGTTATTCGCTTTCATAAAAACATTATCATAATGATATGATATGATAAATGGGTCCAAAAACTATTTGATAAAGTTGTTATTAAATACTTTTTGGTCCCATTTGCTTTTAACAAAATAAATCAAGTATTGTGAGTGTATATTACCTTTCTGTGTTTGTATCTGAAGCAGCAATAGCTGTCCTCCATGAAAACATACTTTGTATGATCGCATTCATTTTGTCCTAAAGTAGGCTGACCATACGTCCTCTTTTCCCCGGACATGTCCTCTTTTGTGGCGTTGTCCGGGCGGGTTTTTATAAATGCGTCAAATGTCCGGCATTCTGAATTAGGGTTCCGTGTATTTTCAATGTAGGTCCAGGGTTAAGTTACCGTATATATATATATATATATATATATATATATATATATATATATATATATATATATATATATATATATATATATATATATATATTATATTTATATATATATATATATATATATATATATATATATATTAGGGCTGTGAATCTTTGGGTGTCCCACGATTCGATTAAATATCGATTCTTGGGGTCACAATTCCATAATATATCATTTTTTTTTCGATTCTCGATTCAAAAACGATATTTTTACGATTAAAAACGATTCTGTATTCATTCAATACATAGGATGTCAGCAGGATCTACCCCAGTCTGCTCACGTGCTAGCAGAGTAGTAGATTTAAAAAAAAAAAAAAAAAGCTTTTATAATTGTAATGGACAATGTTTTATCAACTGATTGCAATAATGTAAAAAAAAATTAAGTATTAAACAAAACAAAAATATGACTTAATTTATCTTTGTAAAAACATTGGACACAGTGTGTTGTCAAGCTTATGAGATGCGATGCAAGTGTAAGCCACTGTGACACTATTGTTCTTTTTTATTATTTTTATAAATGTCTAATGATAATGTCAGTGAGGGATTTTTAATCACTGCTATGCTGAAATTAAAACTATATTGATACTGTTGTCAATAATATTCATTTTTGTTTCACTACTTTTGGTTTGTTCTGTGTCGTGTTTCTGTCTCCTCTCAATTGCTCTGTTTATTGCAGTTCTGAGTGTTGCTGGGTCAGGTTCGGTTTTGGAATTGGATTGCATTGTTATGGTATTGCTGTGTAGTGTTTTGTTGAATTGATTAAAAAAAAAATAATAATAATTAATTAAAAAATAAATAAAATCGATTTTTTTCAAAATGAGAATCGATTCTGAATCGCACAACTTAAATGATTCGATTCGTATTCGAATCAATTTTTTCCCACACCCCTAATAAATACATAAATATATGTGAAATACTTGAGTTGGTGAATTCTAGCTGTAAATATTGTAGCGGCTGGCTACGGGGTGTTAACCAATGGCTTTGGCTGGGGGGGGGCGGGACTTCCGTGGAAGTTAGGGAAGTGACGCTACTGACAGGAAGTGTTGGTTCGAGTTTTGCCGGGAAAAGGAAAAAAACTTCTTGGTAAACACTAAGGTGAGTATAAAGTCAAAATTTTTTAACTCCAGTAAATGAGATTTTTTAGTATTTGTGAGTCCATGGAAAGTTTAATTTCATCTCCCGCTGGATCCACATCGTTCGAGGATGGAGACAGGCTAGCTGTTAGCTTCAAGCTAACCAGCACTCGAGAAGAGTCCTCCACCTCAAAAACATACTTTGCAGGTCAAAAAACGGGGCAGTTGTTTGCCCTTTGAAGTGTTAATGTGCGAGGATTGTTCAAAAGGAGTCTTTTAAAGAAGTTCCTGACAAAATTAGCATCGCTGAAAGTGACGTCATCACCGTCATTGTTTACTGAAGCAGAGATGCTGACTGTGTGTTATGATAAACCCGATAGATTTATCAGATTAAATGTTTTATTATCTTTGGCAGGGGTGTCAAAATTGTGCCAAAGAGGCCATTTGCGGCCCACAGCTAATGTTTTAAAAGCCCACGGCACATTCTAAAAATACTATTAAAATAAACAAAAACATAACAAAAGTGAAATAAAAAAGCTTAAAGGTGAAATGTAACTTAGAAAAAGTTGCAATGTTGACTAATAAAACAAAGCTGTTTTTTTTTCTTTCGAACTGTCATTGCTCAAAACATAATATTGAATCAAAATCAATGTTATTATGAATTATTGACCTATCCAAGGTTCCCATTACTTCACATCAAATATTCCACTAAGAACAAATATTTCTGGTGGAAGATTTTGCATATTTTGTGTGTTTGCCATTAAAAAAAAAATAGTTCTGTTGGACAAAAAAGGGCGGAAAACAAACAAACAAAAAAACAACATAGACTCCAGGGATTTAAGCATTAAATATAAAATGTATGTGTACCCTGGCACACTATTGTCATCATTTCATGACCCAAGCAAAACACTTTTATACTGAAATAAATACACCTGCAACTTATTAAATAAAAACATAGAAAAAACTACCAGCAGCGGTAAATTTTAGATCCATAAAGGAACGAAGAAAGTGAATGAATGTTTATAACTGAATCCATATACATTTGTATACACATTTGTTTTCTTTTTTTAATAATTTTTTTAATGAATTAAGTAACGTTTATGACAACCTTTTTCCAAAACATGAAATGGAATGTGAGATACAACAGCATAATGAATATGTTTATCATTTGTTTTCAAAACGCTTACAAAAAAGTGGGACCCCAAAAATTTACTGTGGGACTCCATTTTTATGACTTGATGGGGTACCTGGGACCCCATTTTAGAAATCCCTAGCGTCAACAGAGGAGAAAAATGCTTTATTTTCATACATTTATTATTTACAAAACAAGTTCGAGTATCATTGGCAAATTTTCACCTACTCCCGGCCTTGGCGTGCATATATGTGTCCTCTTTTTGGGATTTCAGAATATGGTCAGCCTATCTTAAAGTCCAGTTTAGAGAAGTATTTCATCTTGGATACAGTATATTATCCTCCATGTTGGCAGACACATTCATCCATCCATCCATCCATCATCTTCCGCTTATCCGAGGTCGGGTCGCGGGGGCAACAGCCTAAGCAGGGAAACCCAGACTTCCCTCTCCCCAGCTCTTCCCGGGGGATCCCGAGTCGTTCCCAGGCCAGCCGGGAGACATAGTCTTCCCAACGTGTCCTGGGTCTTCCCCGTGGCCTCCTACCGGTTCGACGTGCCCTAAACACCTCCCTAGGGAGGCGTTCGGGTGGCATCCTGACCAGATGCCCGAACCACCTCATCTGGCTCCTCTCGATGTGAAGGAGCAGCGGCTTTACTTTGAGTTTCCTCCCGGATGGCAGAGCTTCTCACCCTATCTCTAAGGGAGAGCCCCGCCACACGGCGGAGGAAACTCATTTCGGCCGCTTGTACCCGGGATTTTATCCTTTCGGTCATGACCCAAAACTCATGACCATAGGTGAGGATGGGAACGTAGATCGACCGGTAAATTGAGAGCTTTGCCCTCCGGCTCAGCTCCTTCTTCACCACAACGGACCGGTACAACGTCCGCATTACTGAAGATGCCGCACCGATCCGCCTGTCGATCTCACGATCCACTCTTCCCTCACTCTTGAACAAGACTCCTAGGTACTTGAACTCCTCCACTTGGGGCAGGGTCTCCTCCCCAATCCGGAGATGGCACTCCACCCTTTTCCGGGCGAGAACCATGGACTCGGACTTGGAGGTGCTGATTCTCATTCCGGTCGCTTCACACTCGGCTGCGAACCAATCCAGCGAGAGCTGAAGATCCCGGTCAGATGAAGCCATCAGGACCACATCATCTGCAAAAAGCAGAGACCTAATCCTGTTGTTACCAAACCGGAACCCCTCAACGCCTTGACTGCGCCTAGAAATTCTGTCCATAAAAGTTATGAACAGAATGGGTGACAAAGGACAGCCTTGACGAAATCCAACCCTCACTGGAAATGTGTTCGACTTACTGCCGGCAATGCGGACCAAGCTCTGGCACTGATCGTACAGGGAACGGACCGCCACAATAAGACAGTCCGATACCCCATACTCTCTGACCACTCCCCACAGGACTTCCCGAGGGACACGGTCGAATGCCTTCTCCAAGTCTACAAAGCACATGTAGACTGGTTGGGCAAACTCCCATGCACCCTCAAGAACCCTGCCGAGAGTATAGAGCTGGTCCACAGTTCCACGACCAGGACGAAAACCACACTGTTCCTCCTGAATCCGAGGTTCGACTATCCGACGTAGCCTCCTCTCCAGTACACCTGAATAAACCTTACCGGGAAGGCTGAGGAGTGTGATCCCACGATAGTTGGAACACACCCTCCGGTCCCCCTTCTTAAAGAGAGGAACCACCACCCCGGTCTGCCAATCCAGAGGTACTGCCCCCGATGTCCACGCGATGCTGCAAAGTCTTGTCAACCAAGACAGCCCCACAGCATCCAGAGCCTTAAGGAACTCCGGGCGGATCTCGTCCACCCCTGGGGCCTTGCCACCGAGGGGCTTTTTAACTACCTCAGCGACCTCAGCCCCAGAAATAGGAGAGTCCACCACAGATTCCCCAGGCACTGCTTCCTCATAGGAAGACGTGTTGGTGGGATTGAGGAGGTCTTCGAAGTATTCCTTCCACCTATCCACAACATCCGCAGTCGAGGTCAGCAGAACACACATTCATTTAATTCAATTTCATTCCAAGAAATTATGTTGTGATCCGCTGCTCGGATCTCTACATATTATTGTTTACTGTTCCATTTTAATATCACTCCCCGTTGTTCCACCTGCTTAGTTCCTGTTTAGTCTGTTTTCATGGATTCTTATTAGTTTCAGCTGCTACTCTTGGTTCCTGCACACCTGTCTTTACTAATCACCTTCCTTATTTAAGCTCACCCCTTTTGTCAGTTCATTGTCGGATCTTAGTTTGCTTTCACGCAACTGCTGATGACTTGTCTTTCATGCTCTATCTCGCTGGCTTTCACGCTAAGCTTTATTTTATTCCTAGCTTTCATGCTAGTTGTTTTGTCTTCCCCTTTATGTGCCAAGTATCGTGTTTCTGTTCTTATTCCTAGCCTCCATGCTAGCGCCATTTGTTTACCTGTTTCTATTAGCACCAGTGTTTTTGTTGTAGGCCGTTTTGGAGTGTAATAAATCTCTTAGTTCCTACCTTTTGCTGTGTTCTTGCTGACGCATCCACGGAAGACCGAATCCGGCAACAATATGCCACACAAGCCTCACAAATTAAACAATATTTTTGCACCTGCCTCCCCTGACCGCACGTCACTGCATCTAATAGAGAATGTCTCATTTGCACCTCTTTGTGGTGAAATCTATCAAAATTAGGGTGATCCCAAAAATTAATAATTTGTTTTAATTGTAAAAACAATAAAAGCTTACCTAGTATGTACAGTGGGGCAGAAAAGTACTTAGTCAGCCACCGATTATGCAAGTTCTCCCACTTAAAATGATGACAGTTGTCTGTAATTTTCACCATAGGTACACTTCAACTGTGAGAGACAGAATGTGAGAAAAAAAATCTAGGAATTCACATTGTAGGAATTTTTAAGAATTTATTTGTAAATTATGTATCGAAAATAAGTATTTGGTCAACCATTCAAAGCTCTCACTGATGGAAGGGGGTTTTGGCTCAAAATCTCACGATTCATTCTTTCCTTAACACGGATCAATCGTCCTGTCCCCTTAGCAGAAAAACAGCCCCAAAGCATGATGTTTCCACCCCCATGCTTCACAGTAGGTATGGTGTTCTTGGGACGCAACTCAGCATTCTTCTTCCTCCAAACATGACAAGTTCAGTTTATACTAAAAAGTTCTATTTTGGTTTCATCTGACCACATGACATTCTCCCAATCCTCTGCTGTATCATCCATGTATCTATTTTGGTATAAACTCAACTCGTCGTGTTTGGAGGAAGAAGAATACTGAGTTGCATCCCAAGAACACCAGACCTACTGTGAAGCATGGGGTTGGAAACATCATGCTTTGGGGCTGTTTTTCTGCTTTATCCGTGTTAAGGAAAGAATGAATGGGGCCATGTATCGTGAGATTTTGAGCCAAAACCTCCTTCCATCAGTGAGAGCTTTGAATGGTTGACCAAGTACTTATTTTCCACCATAATTTACAAATACATTCTTTAAAATTCCTATAATGTGAATTTTTTTTTCATATTCTGTCTCTCATAGTTGAAGTGTACCTATGATGAAAATTACAGACCTCTGTCCTCATTTTAAGTGGGAGAACTTGCATAATCGGTGGCTGACTAAATGTTACGACTCGGAGTAAGGAGAGGACCCAGATGTAGAGAAGAAGTTAAAAAAAAATAAAGCTTTTATTTTGAAACAACATTTTACCTCCAATGCAAAAAGTTTCTAACAAGAATAATCAACGTGCGGAAAAATAATTCCGGGGATAAACAATCACTCCACAAAAATAAGGAGGAATACTAATCTAAGGAAATTCTAACAAAAAAAAAAATATAAATAAGAAAAAACGAAAAGCACTCCAGCAGGAGGAAAAAACATCAAAACGACCTATATATAATAACTAACTATAAATAACAAAAAAATTACCCAATCAATGAGGCAATAAATTCGAAATTTGGAAAAACAAAAACTCACCAATTAGGAAGACGAAGGATAACCAAGGACGCTCGCAAGAGGAAAAAGTAAACTCAAAATTACAGCAAAAACTAGGGTAACTAAGAAAACAGGAGCAAGACAAGGAGCTAATCAAGGACATGGACATGGACGCTAGAAAGGCACGATAGACGGGACGATCTGGCAAAGGACAAACGGAGAGGTGAGCTTAAATAGGACGTGGGAGTGATGGGGAACAGGTGGAAACAATCAGGAATCAGGGATGACGTCAGACTGGTGACACAAGAGGAAGGGCCCGGGGTCTAAAACAAGAGGGTAGCTTTTCAAAATAAAACACGTAAATCACAAGACAGAAAAACCAAGACAAGACTTCCCTACTAAATACTTTTTTGCCCCACTGTATATATTATTAATGTTGCAAATAAAAATGTTTATATATCAAGAAAGGGTGGTCCTAAAGATGTAGGTATTTTTCGGAGGTCTCTAGAAGGTCAGAAATACAAGAATGTGTGTACGTGTGTTTGTGCTTGTTTGCAGGTGAGATCTATTTTGTAACTTTTGTTTTTTTCTTGGACATGTCTGGCGAATGCATTATTATTGATGCTTACAATATATGACTCATTTTACAATGGTTTGCGATGAGGTGGCGACTTGTCCAGGGTGTACCCCGCCTTCCACCCGATTGTAGCTGAGGTAGGCGCCAGCGACCCCAAAAGGGAATAAGCCGTAGAAAATGGATGGATGGATTTTACAATGGCTCACCATCATGGTCTACATCAGGGGTGTCCAAACTTTTTCCACTTAGGGCCGCAGACTGAAAAATCTAAGCAAGCTGTGGCCATTTTGACATTTATTTTAATTTTAAAACCAATAAAATAAATGTATAACCACTCAGGCTTGATCCCAGGGACCCCAAAGGGTTTTGGTCCAAAAAATATTTAAAAAAAAGTGTCATTATTCAGTATTATTTTGTTTTATTATTATTCAAGTTTTAAATCTCCAGATCAACATCCGTCAATATAATGCTTTTAAAGATTTAAGTTGTATGCTCTTTTTGTAGAAGAAAAGCATGTTTTTTTTTTTTCTTCTTCTGGGGAGGATGACAAGGAAGAACAATCAAAAACACGGAGGGGAAAACGCCGATAGCGAGAGAGAGAGCATGAAGCTGGGTTATCGGCTTATGGTACAGAAGACTATATTCCAGCGAGGGATGGCAGGTTGTGCAGGCTTTTAAAGGCATGTCCGCTCATCAGAACCAGGTGTGCAGATTGCTGATATATTCATTTTAGTGAATAATTAGACCTAGAGGGAAACAAGCAAATCTTTTTGGACTTTTTCAGATTGTGAAATTAGTCACTACGGTCTTCTCGACGAGCAACGGGTCCTGCTCTGGACTTACCCTTATTTTGAAGCACTCGCACTCGCATACAGCTCTGTCATGCAACATAGAGAAAACATACACAAATACATGACAGGAGGAAATTTGCCTTTTTTATGGAAAAAACAAAACAAAAAATATGCAATATTATCACCTAGTATTTTTTTTAAGTGGAATATTTGAGATTATATAATACTTGGAGCATTAAAAATGTCAATAACTCATAACACCATTGATTTTAATTCATTATTATTTTTCGAGCAATGACACTTAAAAACAAATCACACTAAAATTATTGGGGATCCAAAAGGGTCCTACTCATTAATGTGTTGCGATCCGTGACTCGGATATTCACATATTATTGTTTATTTTTCCATCTTTGTTCCCATTCTCCGTTTGATCCGTTTATTTCCCGTTTAGTCCATCACCATGGTTACTTATTAGTTTCAGCTGTTACGCCCGTTTCCTGCACACCTGTTCTCTGCTAATCACCTTCCCTTTATAAGCCAGCCTCTTCTGTTTATTCTTTCTGGGACTCTAGTTTGCTTTCATGCAACAAGTAACGTCAGGTATGTTTTTCTCGCTAGCTCATTAGCTCAGCTACCTAGTCATCTTTAGCTCACATGCTAATCATCTTTGTTTTTACTTTTTATGCCTTCATGCCAAGTCTTAGTTCTTTATATTTCCTAGCTTTCACGCTAGCGTCTTTTGTCCTTTATATTAGCTCCAGTGTTTTTGTTCAGAGCTCACCTTTTGTTAATACATTTGTTAGATCCTACCTTTGTTGTGTTCTTCGTTTGACGCATCCATGAGGGAATCGAACCCGGTACCACGATGCCGAACCGGCGTTACATAAAGTGTTAAAAAATACATTTTAACACAGTAATCTCAAAATCAACTTCAGATCTATTTGTCAATTATAAGTTTTATTGTTGTTTAAGTTTTTTGTTTGTTCATTTTAGGCCCTTCTTTAAAAAAAAACAGCTCAGTTTTTTATATGGCAAACACAAAAAATATGCAACATTTTCCCCCAAAAATAACTCAAAGTGGAAAATTTAATTTGGCGTAATTGGAGCTTTGAATAGGCCAATCATTCATAATGACATTGATTTTGATTCATTATTATTTTTTAAAGAAAGAAACAGCCTGCATAGCATCTTTGCGTTATTAGAGTAAACATTGCAACATTTTCTTGTTTCTTGTTTCTTCTGAACACCACAAAAACCAAGGAACTCATCTTTGACTTCAGGAAGAACACTGCAGACCCAACCCCCCTCTACATCAACGGCGAGGAGGTGGAGAGAGTCAGCTCCTTCAAGTTCCTCGGCACCCTCATATCTGCTGACCTGTCCTGGACCCAAAATACAACTGCGGTCATCCGGAAGGCCCAGCGGAGACTCCCTTTCCTGAGGGTGCTGAGGAAGAACAGACTGGAGAGGCAGCTGATGGTGACCTTCTATCGCTCGGCTGTCGAGAGCCTGCTGACGTTACTGCATAACAGTGTGGTACGCCGGCTGCACTGAAGCAGACAAACAGGCGATTCAGAGGGTCATAAAGTCTGCACAAAAAATCATCGGCTGTCCCCTGAAGGACTTACACAACTCCCGTTGCCTCAACAGAGCAAAAAACATTACCAAGGACAGCACACACCCTGGCTTCCACCTGTTCGTCTTGCTATCATCAGGCAGGCGCTACAGGTGCATCAGAGCCAGAACAAACAGGCTCAGAGACAGCTTCTTTCCCAAAGCTGTCACCATGTTGAACTCTAACTTAAAATATTAATAATTCACCCCTATACAATATCCTACCCTAATACCCTACTGTGCAATACTACCCTTCGAGTGCAATACGTCCGACACTGATTGTTATTTATTACTTCGGTACTCCTGTCTTGCTCTGTATATTGTACAGTATTTTGTATTTTGTACTTCTATAGTGTTTTGTATATTGTACAGGATTGCTTATTATTTTTATTGGATAGTAGTCTGTTTATTTCAATTGTTAGTTTTTCCTTTTTACCTCTTATTTCATTTATTTCACCCCATATTTGTTCCCACTACCGCACCTTAAGTTGGAGTCTTTAATCTCGTTATATGCAAATATAATGACAATAAAGTTCATTCTATTCTATTTTATTCTATTCCATTCTATTCTATTCTATTCTATTCTATTCTTCTTGTTACATCTCACCCGTTTGCTCCTAATTTTTACGTTTTCAAAATGTTTTAATCGTATTTTTTAAATGTGCCTTGGGGCCGTTAAAAAATTACTCGCGGGCCGTACTGTGGACACAGCTGGTCTACATTGTACTCAGAAGGAATATTCTATTGTGTGCCAAAACTACCAGATGGCCAGTGTGAGTCTCGGTGCAGCTCTTCATTTGTTTCACTCATGTTTGTCACGTCGGATTCACTGACACCGACCCTAAATGCCAGAAGAAAGAAATTAGACCAAATACAACCTCTGGCCAAATATGACAATGACAGTCTGTCTTTTGATAGAGAAACATATGGCCTTTAACGCTATTTAATGGGAACTAAACTTGTTTTGTGTCTTTTTGGAATTTTGCCAAACGTTCGCAATCTTATGAGAGACAAGAACACAGGTTTTTCTTTCTATTTGCATTGTAATTTGTAAAAAAAACAAAAACAACCTCTAGGTGGCTTTAAATGGGAACATTATCACAATTTCAAAAGGGTTAAAACCAATAAAAAAAAGTTCCCAGTGGCTTATTTTATTTTTTGAATTTTTTTTCAAAATTTTACCTGTCCCGGAATATCCCTAAAACAAGTTTTAAAGTGCCCGATTTTCGCTATCTGTGAAGACACTGTCCATTTTCCTGTGAGGTCACATACAAACAACGTGGCGGTTACCACAGCAAGATATAGCGACATTAGCTCGGATTCAGACTCGGATTTCAGCGGCTTAAGCGATTCAACAGATTACGCATGTATTGAAACGGATGGTTGGAGTGTGGCGGCGGATAGCGAAAACGAAATTGAAGAAGAAACTGAAGCTATTGACGCTATTCGACCATGTTTGCCTTAGCATCGCCGGTAAAATGTGCAGACCGACGATCGGAAGTTTCGCATCTTGTGACACTGGATCGACATAAATCCGTCGATTGGTAAGTGTTTGTTTGGCATTAAATGTGGGTGGAAGGAAACGCTGGATGTAAATATAGTTTCAAATGTACATACGGCTAGCCTAAATAGCATGTTAGCATCGATTAGCTGGCAGTCATGCCGTGACCAAATATGTCTGATTAGCACATAAGTCAACAACATCAACAAAACTCACCTTTGTGATTTCTTTGACTTTATCGTTGGAAATGCATCTGCAGGTTATCCATACATCTCTGTGCCATGTCTGCCTTAGCATCGCCGGTAAATAGCATGTTAGCATCGATTAGCATGCCGTGCTAATCGATGCTAACATGAATCCGTCACTGATCGTGTTGTTACACCCTCCGACAGCACACCGACGAGGCATGATTTCTCCAATGTACGGAAAACGCATGTATTGAAACGGATGGTTGGAGTGTGGCGGCAGATAGCGAAAACGAAATTGAAGAAGAAAATTAAGCTATTGAGCGAATAGCTATTGACGCTTTTTGACCATGTTTGCCGTAGCATCGCCAGTAAAATGTGCAGACCAACGATCGGAAGTTTCGCATCTTGTGAAACTGGATCAACTTAAATCCGTCGATCGGTAAGTGTTTGTTTGGCATTAAATGTGGGTGGAAAGAAACGCTGGATGTAAATATAGTTTCAAATGTACATACAGCTAGCCTAAATAGCATGTTAGCATCGATTAGCTGGCAGTCATGCCGCGACCAAATATGTCTGATTAGCACATAAGTCAACAACATCGACAAAACTCACCTTTGTGATTTCTTTGACTTTATCGTTGGAAATGCATCCGTAGGTTGTCCATACATCTCTGTGCCATGTCTGCCTTAGCATCGCCGGTAAATAGCATGTTAGCATTGTTTAGCATCCCGTGCTAATCGATGCTAACATGAATCCGTCACTGATCGTGTTGTTACACCCTCCGACAGCACACCGACGAGGCATGATGTCTCCAAGGTACGGAAAACGCACATATTGAAACGGATGGTTGGAGTGTGGCGGCAGATAGCAAAAACGAAATTGAAGAAGAAAATGAAGCTATTGAGAAAATAGCTATGGACGCTATTCGACCATGTTTGCTTTAGCATCGCCGGTAAGTCAACAACATCGACAAAACTCACCTTTGTGATTTCTTTGACTTTATCGTTGCAAATGCATCTGCAGGTTATCCATACATCTCTGTGCCATGTCTGCCATAGCATCGCCGGTAATTAGCATGTTAGCATCGATTATTATGCCGTGCTAATTGATGCACATTCTATGTAAATCAACTTCAATCCGTCCCTGATCGTGTTGTTACACCTCCCGACAAAACACAAACGAGGCATGATGTCTCTAAGGTACGGAAAACAGTCGGAAAAATGGAAAATAACATAGCTGATTTGACTCGATGTGTATAATGTGTTTGACAAAATGGCCGATTGACTTCCTGGGTGACGTCATGTTCTGACGTCATCGCTCCGAGAGCGATAAATAGAAAGGCGTTTATTTCGCCAAAATTCACCTATTTAGAGTTCGGAAATCGGTTAAAAAAATATATGTTTTTTTTTCCTGCAACATCAAGGTATATATTGACGCTTACGTAGGTCTGGTGATAATGTTCCCCTAAAATGCATCTAATGGGATCACTCCATATTGGCTCTAAACCCCCTAAAATGCATTCAAAAACCGCCACCAGTACTTAATTTATCTTCTGTCATACCTTTTGATCATGTCTTGTTTGGCTATGTTCTGTTGACCTTTGGACTCTTTAAGTTCCTGTTTTTTTTCACTGCCTTGTTTTGTTGCCATGGTGGCAAATTACGTTCACCTGTCTAACATTAGTGTTCGGCCGCTCACCTGCTACCCAAGCACTAATCAGAGGCATTATTTAAGCCTGCCATTGCCGGTCAGTCGGTCTGACGTCATTGTGTTCTTTTCATGCTCTGTCCATGCCAGTTTTTTCATGCCAAAGTCCATGCTACTCTTGTCAAGCCATAGTAAGTGTTGTGTGATTTATTTTCATAGTCTATTTATGTGTTAGTTTCGTTCCTTAGCCAAGTTGTGCCTCTGCTGTGAGCGCTTTTAGTTTGCACGTTTTTTTTTTTAGTTAAAGTTAAATCATGTTTTTATCTAAACGCCATGTCCCGAGTAGTCTGTCTGCCTTCCTGGGAGAACGACCCCCTGTCACCCCCAATCGTGACATATTCCATAACCTGTCTAATAAATAATCTGTAGCAATTTTGGTAATTTAAGAGTGAAGAAGACACCACAAGGGTTACGCATGTTCGGCATTGTGATGCCGGGTTGGATTCCCTCGAGGATGCGTCGAAAATTGAGCACAGCAAAAGGTATGAACTAATGATTTATTTAACAAAAGGTGCTAGAGAACAAAAATACTGGAGCTAAGAAAAGGCAAACAAAAGACGCTAGCATGAAAGCTAGGATAAACAAATAGTAAACTAAACTGGCACATAGGCACACAAAGGGGAAAACAAAACATTTAGCATGAGAGCTAAGATTGAATAAAATTGTGCAGTGTGAGAGCTCGCGAGAATAATACAAAAAATTGCATGTAAGCAAAAGCGCAAAGCAGACGTACCGTTGTGTATGAACAAATTTGGATCCCAGACTGAACAATAAAAGATGCAGGCTTATATAAGGCAGGTGATTAGTGAGGACAGGTGTGCAGGGCCGTGAGTAACAGGTGAAACTGATAAGCTACCATGGTGACCGACTAAACAGGAAATAGGATCAGACGGAGAGTGAAAATAAAAATGGAACAATAAACAATAATGTGTGGAGGATCCAAAAAGCGGATCTCAACAACAAGGGCTTTAAAGGCAAACTTGGGGGACTCCCATTAGCCATATCTTGCAAGCGTTTTTTTATTTTTTGATCTTTAGAATCCTAAAATACGCGTGTTCTTGTCTCTTATAAAGATTGTGAATGATGGTCAAAATTCTAAAAAAATGTATAGTTCCCCGTTAAGCACTTTGATTTGTTGTTTTCGTGGTAGACTACTGGCCGGTGTCCCACCTTCCGTTTATTTCGAAAATCCTCGAAAAAATTGTTGCACAGCAGCTAAATGAACACTTTGCGTCTAACAATCTCTGTGAACCCTATCAGTCTGGTTTCAGGGTAAATCACTACGGAGACAGCCCTCGCAAAAATGACTAATGATCTATTGTTAACGATGGATTCTGATGCGTCATCTATGTTTCTGGTTCTTGATCTTAGCGCTGCTTTTGATACCGTTTATCATAATATTTTATTAGAGCGTTTCAAAACACATAATGGTATGTCAGACTTAGCCCTGTCTTGGTTTAACTTTTATCTTACTGATAGGATGCAGTGTGTCTCCCAAAACAATGTGACCTTGGACTACGTTAAGGTAACGTGTGGAGTTCCCCAGGGTTCGGTTATTGGCCCTGCACTCTTCAGCAAATACGGTGTTAGCTTTCACTGTTATATGCCAAGAAAACGGAAATGCTGATTATCGGTCCTGCTAGACACCGACCTCTATTTAATAATACAACTTTAACATTGGTCAACCAAACAATTACACAAGGTGACTCGGTAAATAATCTGGGTATTATCTTCCACCCAACTCTCTCCTTTGAGTTACACATTAAGAGTGTTACTAAAATGGCCTTCTTTCATCTCCGTAATATTGCTAAAATGTGTTCCATTTGGTCCACTAGCGACGCTGAGATCATTATCCATGCGTTTGTTACGTCTCGTCTCGATTACTGTAACATATTATTTTCGGGTCTCCGCATGTCTAGCATAAAAAGATTACAGTTGGTACAAAATGCGGCTGCTAGACTTTTGACAAGAACAAGAAAGTTTGATCATATTACACCTATACTGTATATACCTTTATATACATATATACCTATATATATACATATACTGGCTCACCTGCACTGGCTTCCTTTGCACTTAAGATGTAACTTTAAGGTTTTACTACTTACGTATAAAATACTACACGGTCTAGTTCCATCCTATCTTGCCGATTGTATTGTACCATATGTCCCGGCAAGAAATCTGCGTTCAAAAGACTCCGGCTTATTAGTGATTCCTAAAGCCCAAAAAAGTCTGCGGGCTATAGAGCGTTTTCATTTCGGGCTCCAGTACTCTGGAATGCCCTCCCAGTAACAGTTCGAGATGCCACCTCAGTAGAAGTATTTAAGTGTCACCTTAAAACTCATTTGTATACTCTAGCCTTTAAATAGACTCCCTTTTTAGACCAGTTGATCTGCCGTTTCTTTTCTTTTTCTCCTATGTCCCACTCTCCCTTGTGGAGGGGGTCCGGTCCGATCTGGTGGCCATGTACTGCTTGCCTGTGTATCGGCTGGGGACATCTCTGCGCTGCTGATCCGCCTCCGCTTGGGATGTTTTCCTGCTGGCTCCGCTGTGAGCGGGACTCTCGCTGCTGTGTTGGATCCGCTTTGGACTGGACTCTCACGACTGTGTTGGATCCATTATGGATTGAACTTTCACAGTATCATGTTTGACCCGCTCAACATCCATTGCTTTTGTCCTCTCCAAGGTTTTCATAGTCATCATTGTCACCTACGTCCCACTGGGTGTGAGTTTTCCTTGCCCTTATGTGGGCCTACCGGGGATGTCGTAGTGGTTTGTGTTGTGGTTTGTGCAGCCCTTTGAGACACTAGTGATTTAGGGCTATATAAGTAAACATTGATTGATTGATTGACTTAAGATGTGACTTTAAGGTTTTACTACTTACGTATAAAATACTACACTGTCTAGCTCCAGCCTATCTTGCCGATTGTATTGTACCATATGTCCCGGCAACAAATTTGCGGTCAAAGAACTCCGGCTTATTAGTGATTCCCAAAGTCCAAAAAAAGTCTGCGGCCTATAGAGCATTTTCTATTCCGGCTCCAATACTCTGGAATGCCCTCCAAGTAACAGTTAGAGATGCTACCTCAGTAGAAGCATTTAAGTCCCATCTTAAAACTCATTTGTATACTCTATAGCCTTTTAAATAGACCCCCTTTTTAGACAAGTTGATCTGCCATTTCATTTGTTTTCTACTCTGCCCCCTCTCCTTTTTGGAAAGGGGGGGCACAGGTCCGGTGGCCATGGATGAAGTGCTGGCTGTCCAGAGTCGGGACCCGGGGTGGACCGCTCGCCTGTGCATCGGTTGGGGACATCTCTGCACTGCTGACCCGTCTCTGCTCGGGATGGTCCCCTGCTGGCCCCACTATGGACCAGACTCTCACTATTATGTTAGATCCACTATGGACAGGACTCTCACAATATTATGCTAGACCCACTTGACGTCAATTGCAATCGCCCGTTTCCTTTTCTTAAGGTATTCATGTGTAATTTCCACAAGCTTCCGTCATGAAGCTGCCTGTGGCACATTCTGACGTGACTTCCTATGTGGGGTTGCAGTCTTTCTGGCGTCATTTCCTCTCCGAACATCAATTTGTAAACAATCGATGAGTACATACAAAGCTAAGAGCCGGAGATTCAAGAAATACACGATGCACTTAGCCGTGTAAAAAAAATTCCGAGGAAGGGAACCTTAAACGCAGGTTTAGTGTGGCTGAAACGCGGCTGAGGCTAAATAGTTATTTGTTTAAGGGGTTATTCAGCTTAATGTAGATAGGGCCTCAGTTAATGACTGATTAGTAATGTAGTTCTCACCCCTGAGCCAAAATTCCAAAAAATCAAAACAATCCCTATGCTGAATTCACTCGAGCTAAGGCAGACTTAGTGTTATGGTTACTGAGGGGAGATGACGGCCACAGACACCAGCAGGGGTATAGCTCTAAGAGTATTTATGATGTATATATATATATATATATATATATATATATATATATATATATATATACATATATAGCTGTATATAATAATAATAATATTAATAATAATAATACTGGTAATAATAACAATAATACAAAACAATACAAACTAAACTGAGGAAATTAAGTGTGAAATAGATCCCAAAGGGGGAGGCACGGTGGAGGAGGGGTTAGGGCGTCTGCCTCACAGTACGAAGGTCATGAGTAGTCCTGGGTTCAATCCCGGGCTCGGGATCTTTCTGTGTGGTGTTTGCATGTCCTCCTCGTCACTGCATGGGTTCCCTCCGGGTTCTCCGGCTTCCTTCCACCTCCAAAGACATGCACCTGGGGATAGGTTGATTGGCAACACTAAATCGACCCTAGTGTGTGAATGTGAGTGTGAATGTTGTCCGTCTATCTATGGTGGCTCTGTGATGAGGTGTCGACTTGTCCAGGGTGTACGCTGCCTTCCTTCCGATTGTAGCTGAGATAAGCACCAGCGCCCCCCGCGACCCCAAAAGGAATAAGCGGTAGAAAATGGATGGATCCAAAAGTGTATGTGGTGTGAGGCTATGTGTGTAGTTAGGTGAGGTGTGTATTACCAAATGTTGAGAGCGAAGGAACACGGAAGTCCGTGGAGCAGGCAGATGATCCAGGGCAGGGGAGAAGCGTCAGAGTCCGGGGGCAAGCGAGGAGTCGAGAATCAGGATGCGCCAGGGAGGCAGGGAAAAGTCCAGAGGGAGAACCGGGGAAAAGTGAGACGCACAGCTCACTTTTAAGACGACAGAGGGTTCTGTGGGGATGGCACGAGAAAATGCACACTGAAAACAGAGAGCAAGGTTGCATCTAGCATCAGATGATCGCTTACGGTACGCCAACAGAAGACTATTCCGGCACGACATGGCAGGTTGTGCGGGCTTATGAAGGCAGCTCGTTCAATCGATGGCAGGTGCGCTGATTGCAGATCTCCTGCAGCCGTACGGAGGTGTGCCCGCAGCACTGGATTGCACAGATGGATGAGCGGTGGTGGCAGGAGTCTGAGCCGTAACATTTAGTTTTTGTTCTTCTTGCTTCAGTTACTGTACACAGCCACAGTGGGCACCTGATTCCTTGCACAGTTTGGATAGTACAGTATCTCTTTTGGTCATATCAGAGAGCCATCTGCAGGAGTCTGCTTAATCAATCCTCACACATGCAGGTTCTGGTGTGAAATCCTCCCACCGTGACATCATGTAATGTTTTCAACATGAGGGGAGATGACTTGTCTCCCGTCAACAATAGATACAGGAATGCTGGCTAAACATCTGTTTCTCTGTACTGATAAACCACCACAGCTGTGTTCCTGACAGATGTTGGAGGTCAGCGTCGGGTTTTATCCAGATCGAGCTTTGCGAGGAACTGCGCCACAGGCAACTTAGGATTCATTTTGACTTTTAATGTGAAATTCCTCATGTTTCCGTCTTCTATTGATGTCTCAGTGACCTCCTCTCTTAGTCACGCTGTTATTACCACATAGCATGGGTGTCAAACTCTGGCCCGCAGGCCAAATTTGGCCCGCCGTGTAATTTCATTTGGCCCTTGAGACAATATCAAATTAACAGCTAAGACTCATACTTGCCAAGCCTCCCGATTTTCCCGGAAGACTCCCAAAGTTTGCTGTCCCTCCCGAATATCTCCCGAGGAAACCATTCTCATGATTTCCACCCGGTCAACAATATTTGGGCCGTGCCTTAAAGGCACTGCATTTAGCGTTTTATACAGCCAGTCGTCATGTCTGCTTTTCCTCCATACACACAGCGTGCCGGCCAAGTCACATAGTATATGCAGCTTGTACACATACATAAGTGAATGCAAAGCATACTTGGTCAACAGCCACACAAGTCACACTGAGGGTGGCCGTATAAACAACTTCAACACTGTTACAAATATGCGCCACCCAGTGAACCCACACCAAACAAGAATGACAAACACATTTCGGGAGAACATCTGCACCGTAACACAACATAAACAAAACAGAGCAAATACCCAGAATCCCTTTGCAGCACTAACTCTTCCGGGACGCTACAATATACACTCCATTCTACAACCAAACTATACCCCCTCCAACCCTGCCTACCTCATTGTTTTTTTTATTTTAAATTTTTTTAGCCTGTGGAAAAACTTCATGTTGATATTTACCTCAGAAGGCTGCAAATAGAAAAGCAGTATTCCATTTTTTATTCTATCCATCCATCTATTTTCTACCGCTTATTCCCTTTTGGGGTCGCGGGGGGCTCTGGTGCCTATCTCAGCTACAATCGGGCGGAAGGCTGGGTAAACCCTGGACAAGTCGCCACCTCATTGCAGGGCCAACACAGATAGACAGACAACATTCACACTCACATTCAAACACTAGGGCCAATTTAGTGTTTATTCTAATCTTATTTTATATACCATTGATGTTTTTTCGTTTGTTTTTTGAAAGTTGATTTTGCACTTTTAGGTTATATAAGCATTTCTTGTTCCATATTCAGTGTTAAAGGGAAACATTATCACCAAACCTATGCAAGCGTCAATATATACCTTGATGTTGCAGAAAAAAGACCATGTATTTTTTTAAACCGATTTCCGAACTCTAAATGGCTGAATTTTGGCGAATTAAACGCCTTTCTGTTTATCGGTCTCGGAGGAATGACGTCAGAACGTGACGTCACCGAGGTAACCCACCCGCCATTTTCATTTTCAATACATTACAAACACCGGGACTCAGCTCTGTTATTTTCTGTTTTTTCGACTATTTTTTGGAACCTTGGAGACATCATGCCTCGTCGGTGTGTTGTCGGAGGGTGTAACAACACTAACAGGGAGGGATTCAAGTTGCACCACTGGCAAGAAATCTGCCGCCAGACCCCCATTGAATGTACCAGAGTGTCTCCTCATTTGACCGGCGATGCTAAGACAGACATGGCACAGAGATGTATGGATAACCTGCAGATGCATTTGCAACGATTAAGTCAACGAAATCACAAAGGTGAGTTTTGTTGATGTTGTTGACTTATGTGCTAATCAGACATTTGGTAGCAGTATGACTGCCAGCTAATCGATGCTATCATGCTATGCTAATTGATGCTAACATGCTATTTATGCTAGCTGTATTTACATTTGAAACTAGATACCCACACTTAATGCAAAACAAACACTTACCAATCGACGGATTTATATTGCTCCAGTGTCACAAGATGCGAAAGTCCTGATCGTTTGGTCCGCACATTTTACCGACGATGCTAATAAGGCAGCCATGCTATGGGCCACTTCATTAGGTACACCCATGCTATGGCCGAATAGCGTCAATAGCTATTCGCTCAATAGCTTCAGTTTCTTCTTCAATTTCGTTTTCGCTATCTGCCTCCATACTCCGACCATCTGTTTCAATACATGCGTAATCTTTTGAATCGCTTAAGCCGCTGAAATCTGAGTCTGAATTCGAGCTAATGTCGCTATATCTTGCTGTGGTAACCGCCATGTTGTTTGTTTTGGCAGCATTGTATGACGTCACAGGGAAATGGACAGTCGCATCGCAAATAGCGAAAATCAAGAATTTTAAAGCTTTTTTTAGGGATATTCCGGGAGGTGTAAAATTTTGAAAAAAACTTCGAAAAATAAAACAAGCCACTAGGAACTGATTTTTATTGTTTTTAACCCTTTTGAAATTGTGATAATGTTCCCCATTAAAGCAAATCAGTGCAGCAAATTGAGCAATAATTAATGTTTTATTCATGCACTTTCTCTTGCTACTCCAAGGCTTTAATGTTTGATTAATTCATTATTGTTATTTTATTTTCAAATGTATTATTAGCCTGGGCAAAAGGTTTATTTTGATATTTACCTCGGAAGGCTGTAAATAGAAAATAGGTATTCAATTTTTATTTGATATGCCATTGATTGGTAGAGTGGCCGCCATCCTAGTCACTGCCGTTGTGTCCTTGGGCAAAACACCTTACCCACCTGCTCCCAGTGCCATCCACACTGGTTTAAATGTAACTTAGATATTGGGGTTCACTATATAAAAGCGTTTTGAGTAACTAGAGAAAAGCGCTGTATAAATGTAATTCACTTCATTTCACTTTCTGCAACATGCTGCACAAAGACTCTGTGATGACAGCAAGTTGTGTGCATTTAGGGCCCGTCAGTCTGTTCCAGGGCAGCTGTGGCGATAAATATAGCTTACTAGTGTGCATGAATGATAAGTTATCACTACAGATGTCTGATAATGTCTTTTTTGCCGATATTTGATATTCCGATCTTGTCCAACTCTTAATTACCGATTCCGATATTAACCGATACCGATATATACAGTGGTGGAATTAACACATTATTACGCTTAATTTTGTTTTGATGCCCCGCTGGATGCATTAAACAATGTAACAAGGTTTTCCAAAATAAATCAACTCAAGTTATGGAAAAAATTGCCATCATTATTCTTTTTAACATGCTTCAAAACAGCAGCTTGCAATTTGGGACATGCTCTCCCTGAGAGAGCATGAGGAGGTTGAGATGTGCAGGGTTTGGGGGGTGTACATTGCAGAGTCCCGGAAAAGTTAGTGCTGCAAGGTGTTCTGGGTATTTGTCCTGTTGTGTTTATGTTGTTTTACGGTGCGGATGTTCTCCCGAAATTGTTGCGATCTGTAACTCGGATCTTCACGTTTATTTTTCCGTCTTTGTTTCATTCTCTTTCTGACCCACTTACTTCCTGTTTAGTCCGTTACCATGGTTAAACATTGATTTCACCTGCTCCTCGTTTTCTACACACACCTGGTTCTACTTGATTACTCCCTATATAAGCCTTCCTCTTTTCGTTGTTCAGTCTGGGTCCATAAAATTTGCTCACATGCAACTAGTGACGACTGCTTCTTTTGGTACGTGTATGCTCGCTAGTTCATATGCTAAGCCACCTGCCTTTTCTTAGCTCTCATGCTAATTGTTTTTGTTTTTACATTTTGTGCCATCGTGCCAAGTCTAGTTTTCTGTTTGTATATCCTAGTTCTCATACTAGCGTTTTTGGTTTGCTTTTTATTAGATCCAGTATTTCTGTTCAGAGCTCCCTTTTTGTTAAATACATCTTTTAAGATCTTACCTTTGTTGTGTTCACGTCAACGCATCGTCGAAGGAATCGAACCCGGCACCTCGATGCCGAACAGTCTTCACAGAAATGTGTTTGCCATTCTTGTTTGGTGTGGGTTCACAGTGTGGCACATATTTGTAACAGTGTTAATGTTGTTTATACGGCCACCCTCAGTGTGACCTGTAAGGCTGTTGACCAAATATGCCTTGCATTCACTTGTGTGTGTGAAAAACCGTAGATCTAATTTGACTGGACCGGCACAAAAAAGCAACTTCTTTAAGGTTTATCGGCGCTCTGTATTTCTCCCTACAATATTATCGGACATCTCTAGTTAGCACTATAAGGCGCTTTGAGCTACTAGAAAAAGTGGTACATACAAACCCCGTTTCCATATGAGTTGAGAAATTGTGATTGATATCAATATAAACGGAATAAAATTATTTGCAAATCACTTTCAACCCATATTCAGTTGAATATGCTACAAAGACAACATATTTGATGTTCAAACTGATTAACATTTTTTGTTTTTGCAAATAATCATTAACTTTGATACCAGCAACACGTGACAAAGAAGTTGGGAAAAGTGGCAAAACATACTGATAAAGTTGAGAAGTGCTCATCAAACACTTATATGGAACATCCCACAGGTGTGCAGGCTGATTGGGAACAGTTGGGTGCCATGAATGGGTATAAAAGCAGCTTCCATGAAATGCTAAGTAATTCACAAACAAGGATGGGGCAAGGGTCACCACTTTCTAAGCAAATTGTCGAACAGTTTTAGAACAACATTCCTCAACGAG
Organism: Nerophis ophidion; assembly: GCF_033978795.1. NCBI lineage: Eukaryota > Metazoa > Chordata > Actinopteri > Syngnathiformes > Syngnathidae > Nerophis > Nerophis ophidion. Next base: position 18,426,516 of record NC_084630.1, on the reverse strand, counting down.
CTATTACAAGGAATTTAGGTATTTTACCATCTAAGGTCCATAAAATCATCAAAAAGTTCAGAGAATCTGGAGAAATTACTGCACGTAAGCGATGATATTACGGACTTTTGATCCCTCAGGCGGTACTGCATCAATAACCGACATTAGTGTGTAAAGGATATCACCACATGGGCTCAAGAACACTTCATAAAACCACTGTCAGTAACTACAGTAGGTCGCTACATCTGTAAGTGCAAGTTAAAACTCTGCTAACCGAAGCAAAACCCATTTATCAACAATATCTTGAAATGCTGCTGGCTTGGCTGGGCCCGAGCTCACCTAAGATGGACTGATGCAAAGTGGAAAGGTGTTCTGTTGTCTGACGAGTCCACATTTCAAATTACATTTGGAAATAGAGGACGTGGTGTCCTCCAGAACAAAGAGGGGAATAACCATTCGGATTGTTATAGGCGCAAAGTTCAAAAGCCAGCATCTGTGATGGTATGGGGGTGTATTAGTGCCTAAGGCAGGGGTAACTTACACATCTGTGAAGGCACCATTAATGCTGAATGGTCCATACAGGTTTTGGAACAACATATGTTGTCATCCAAGCAACGTTATCATGGACGCCCCTGCTTATTTCAGCAAGACAAGTGTTACAACAGCGTGGCTTCGTAAAAAAAGAGTGCGGGTACTTTCCAGTACTTTCCAGGACTCCGCCTGCAGTCCAGACCTGTCTCCCATGGAAAATGTGTGGCGCATTACGAAACGTAAAATACGACAGCGGAGACCCCGGACTGTTGAACGACTTAGGCTCTACATAAAACAAGAATGGGAAAGAATTCCACTTTCAAAGCTTCAACAATTAGTTTCCTCAATTTCCAAACTTTTATTTAGTGTTGTTAAAAGAAAAGGTGATGTAACACAGTGGGATGTTTTGGACAGTAAAAAGTTGTTCTCGCAGGTGTTGGATAAGAATTCAAACCATAACCACCCGTGTATGACAATAGCTCTTGTCTCAAAGTACTGTCACATCACGCCCTGACTTTTTTGGAGTTTTTTGGTGTCTTCCTGTGTGTATTGTTTTAGTTCGTGTCTTGCGCTCCTATTTTGGTGGCTTTTTGCGTTTGTTGGTATTTTCATATCGGAGTTTCATGTCTTCCAAGAACGCTATTCCCCTTTAACTGTTTTGTTTTAGCAATCAAGACTATTTAAATTGTCGCTATCCTCTGTGCCCTGCGATGAGGTGGCGACTTGTCCAGGGTGTAACCTGCCTTCCGCCTAATTGTAGCTGAGATAGGCACCAGCGCCCCCCGCGACCCCAAAGGGAATAAGCGGTAGGACATGGATGGATGGGCTATCCTCTGTGGGGACATTGTTGATTTTCATGCTGTGTTTGGATGTACTTTGTGGACACTTTCTGCTCCACACACTGTAAGTCTTTGCTGTCGTCCAGCATTCTGTTTTGGTTTACTTATTAACCAGTTAAGTTTTTGCACAGCCTTCCCTAAGCTTCAATTCCTTTTCTTGGCGGCATTCGCCTGTTTTTGGCTTAAGCATTAGATGCCGTTTAACCTGCACACTGTCATCTGCATTTTGTGATCATGACATCTATAAAGCAATTTGTCTATTGTTTCATAGTCACTCCGGCTGCAGCAAGCAGCTGCATTCAATCAAGCATCAGTAATCAACACACCTGTCGCTGATGAGCGGATCTGCCTTCATAAGCCAGTGCGAACCTGCATCCTGTGCCACAAAGTAGCGACCTGTCATGTAGAGTGAGCCGAATATATCTCCCTGTGTTTTCTCCCCCGTCGCGTTCACTTGTCTCCTTGTTAAAACAATTATGTATAAGTTGTCACACAACTCTTATACTTAAAGGGTGTTGCTGTAGTTATTATCAATTGTGCTGAAGTCGTACTTTTCTATCCGTGCAAAGACACAACTTGTGGTCTCGCTTTGCGAAGTTCTCTCTTGTCAGCAAATTGGTTCCAGCCAAAGACGGACATCGAGTACCTCGGCATGGACAGGAATGAGACAGGGTGACATCACGAGTGTCAGCATATTCCCATTCTGAGTAATCATGTATTGTCTACTGAGGGCATCTCATTGATGTTAACTTGGGACCTCCCAAATAAATAGAGGAAAACGTGGGACTGTACCTTAGGACGTAGGGGGAAATTGTAACTGAGTGTACAGCCCAATATGTCTCTCCTCATGAGTAAAATCCAACGCTGTCTCTGCGTGATTCCTTCTTCTTGTCTTGTGTAGTAGATAGTTTTGTGTTTGAACCTGACCCTTCTGTTTTTTCTTGCTGCAACTTACTGATACGTATTACACAATTACTCTGGCGAACTCTAGACAGCACAGGCACTCAACAACGGCACACTTGTGGATTATGACTACCATCCATCCATCTATCCATCCATCTTCTTCCGCTTATCCGAGCTCAGGTCGCGGGGGTAGCAGCCTGAGCAGGGAAGCCCAGACTTTCCTCTCCCCACCCACTTTGTCTAGCTCTTGCTGGGGGGGTCCCGGGGCGTTCCCAGGCCAGCCGGGAGACAGTCTTCCCAACGTGGCCTGGTTCTTCCCCGTGGCCGCCTACCTGTCGGACGTACCTGAAAAACCTCCCTAGGGAGGGGCTCGTGTGGCATCCTGACCAAATGCCCGAACCACCTCATCTGACTCCTCTCGATGTGAAAGAGCAGCGGCTTTACTTTGAGCTCCTCCCGGATGGCAGAGCTTCTCACCCTATCTCCAAGGGAAAGCCCTGCCACCTGTCATTTTGTCCTTTCGGTCATGACCCAAAGCTCATGACCATAGGTGAGGATGGGAACGTAGATCGACCGGTAAATTGAGAGCGTTGCCTTGCGGCTCAGCTCCTTCTTCACCACAAAGGATCGAAACAGCATCCGCATTACTGAAGATGGTGCACCGATCCGCCTGTTGATCTCACGATCCACTCTTCTTTCACTCGTGAACAAGACTCCGAGGTACTTGAACTCCTCCACTTGGAGCAAGACTCCTGGTTGGGGGCGGGCCGTGGTTAAGAGGGGAGGAGTATATTTACAGCTGTTGTGCGCACAGTTTTGCATTGCACTTTCTAAAGTAGATTGATTGATTGTAACTTTTATTAGTAGATTGCACAGTTCAGTACATATTCCGTACAATTGACCACTAAATGGTAACACTGCAATAAGATTTTAAACTTGGTTACGTTGGGGTCCACGTTAATCAATTCGTGGTACAAATATATACTATCAGTATAATACAGTCATCACACAAGTTAATCATCATAGTATATACATTGAATTATTTACAACCCGGGCGGTGGGATGAGGAGATTTGGTTGATATCAGTACTTCAGTCATCAACAATTGTATCAACAGAGAAATGGACATTGAAACAGTGTAGGTCTTACTTAGCAGGATATGTACAGCAAGCAGAGAACATAGTGAGTTCAGATAGCATAAGAACACCTATATACATTAGATTATTTACATTAGGTTATTTACAATCCGGGGAGATGGGTTGTGATTGGAGGAGGATTAGTAAAGGGTTGAAGTTGCCTGGAGGTGTTGTGGTGCATGTACAGTAGATGGCAGTATTGTCATGTTTAAGAGTGTCACATGCTGTTTACGGCAGACGAACTGCCTTACGGTAGAGTGGTAGACGTAAACGTGTCTGCTGTTGTTGTGTGTTGTTACTGCGCCGGGAGGACTTAATGAAACTACCTAACAATAAACCCACATAAGAAACCAATAACTCGCCCTAGACCATTCTACAGTTATAACGTCATTGGGCAGACACTCTGATTGATACTTTTATTATTAGTAGATTGCACAGTTCAGTACATATTCCGTACAATTGACCACTAAATGGTAAAACCCGAATAATTTTTTCAACTTGTTTAAGTGGGGGTCTCAGACACGTCACTCAGGTCCTCATAGAGCTGGAGGGGGCGTGGCCTCCAGCTCCGCCTGAATTTCGGGAGATTTTCTTGAGAACATTTGGTTTTCGGGAGAGGCGCTGAATTTCGGGAGTCTCCTGGAAAATCCGGGAGGGTTGGCAAGTATGCTGGTTTGCAATAAATCTTTTTTAACCCAAATAGGTGAAATGACATCATCTCCCACGGCACACCAGACTGTATCTCAGGGCACAGTAGTTGAAAAACACTGGTGTAACCAACAATACTTTACTTTGATACCAAGATCATCTACGTAGGCCTTCAAGACGAATAGAAAAACGTCATTTTGGCTGCAAATAGTCCAGGGTTTAAGAGTTGAAGTGTAGAAGATGACTAAAGCGAGGCGTATTCCTTGTAAGTCTGCAGTTAAACATCAGAGAAAGTGGGAGAAGTCCATTAATCCATCCACTGATGATTCTTGCTGTTTTGTTCCACCTCAAGTTGTAAAAAAATAAGTTTGAAAGCTAATTATTCAACTCACTGTTTGAAACATTTTTCAAATCCTCAAATTAATAGTCACCGACTGATGGGCATAAAAAGGACATAAAGCTTGTATTGATGAGTAACTGTTTATGAGCTGTTGATGTGCATGCATGTTGTCAAAGAGATTACTGCTGGGTGACTGTAGTAATTAACTTCAGAGGAGGCCACTGGAAATATGTCAGCTGCTGTTTGCGTATGTGTGGGTGTCTTTAAGCTACACTGCAACGGGGCTGGACTTTGAAGTCTGTTGCTCAGACCTTCTGGTCGTGGGCTGCTGCCAGGCTCGTCCTTCATTGTCAAGGGCAGGACACGACGTGATTGAGGTGGGATAATGAGAAAGTCTTCCTGCAGCTTTGTGTTTGGTTGAATGCTACTAAAATAAACAAGTCTAAGAGCCCTAGAATTGCTTGTGAATGTCTATGAGTGCATGTATGCACCTACAGTCGTGGTCAATACAATGTCTTGAGTTTCCAATCATTTCTACAACTCTTATTTTGTTGTGATAGGGTGATTGGAGCACATACTCAAAAAAACATTCGTGAAGTTTGGTTCTTTTATGAATTTGTTATGGGTCTACTGAAAATGTGAGCAAATCTGCTGGGGCAAAAGTAAACATACAGCAATGTTAATATTTGCTTTCATGTCCCTTGGCAAGTTTCTGTTGTGTTTGTTCTTCCGGGATGCAAACGGACTAGACCGGCCATGGCTTGAAGGTAAAAACATGATTTAATCTTGACTATAAAAGTACAAACAAAAGGCGCTGACACAAACTTGGCGCAGGAAACAATACTAATACTTTAACGTAAACTACGAAACCCGTTTCCATTTAAGTTGAGGAATTGTGTTAGATGTAAATATAAACTGAATGCAATGATTTGCAAATCGTTTTCAACCCAAATTCAATTGAATACACAACAAAGACAAGATATTTGATGTTCAAACTCATAAGTTTTTATTTTCTTTTGCAAATAATAATAAACTTAGAGTTTAATGACTGCAACACGTGCCAAAGTAGTTGGGAAAGGGCTTGTTCACCACTGTGTTACATCACTTTTTCTTTTAACAAGACTCAATAAACATTTGGGAACTGAGGAAACTAATTGTTGAAGCTTTGAAAGTGGAATTCGTTCCCATTCTTGTTTTATGTCAAGCTTCTCTCGTTCAACAGTCCGGGGTCTCCGCTGTCCTATTTTACGCTTCTTTATGCGCCACACATTTTCCATGGGAGACATGTTTGGACTGCAGGCGGACCAGGAAAGTACCCTCACTCTTTTTTCTACGAAGCCACGCTGTTGTAAAACGTGCTAAATGTGGGTTGGCATTGTCTTGTTGAAATAAGCATAAAAAAGACGGCGCTTAGATGGCAGCATATGTTGTTCCAAAACCTGTATGTACCTTTCTGCATTAATGGTGCCTTCACAGATGTGTACGTTACCCATGCCTTGGGCACTAATACACCCCCATACCATCACAGATACTGGCTTTTGAACTTTGCGTCGATAACTGTCTGGATGGTTCGCTTCCCGTTTGGTCCGGATGACACTATGTCAAATATTTCCAAAAAAAATTGAATTGTGGACTCACCAGACCACAGAACACTTTTCCACTTTGCATCAGTCCCTCTTAGATGATCTCGGGCTCAGAGAAGCCGCCGGTGTTTCTGGATGTTGTTGATAAATGGCTTTCGCTTTGCATAGTAGAGCTTTAACTTGCACTTACAGATGTAGCGACAAACTGTATTTAGTGACAGTGGTTTTCTGAAGTGTTCCTGAGCCCATGTGGTGATATCCTTTAAAGATTGATGTCGGTGTTTGATACAGTGCTGTCTGAGGGATCGAAGGTCACATTCATTCAATGTTGGTTTCTGGCCATGCCGCTTACGTGGGGTGATTTCTCCAGATTCTCTGAATATTTTGATGATATTATGGACCATAGATGTTGAAATCCCTAAATTTCTTGCAATTGCACTTTGAGAAACGTTGTTCTTAAACTGTTTGATTATTTGCTCACGCAGTTGTGGACAAAGGGGTATACCTCGCCCCATCCTTTCTTGTGAAAGACTGAGCATTTTTTGGGAAGCTGCTTTTATACCCATTCATGGCACCCACCTGTTCCCAATTAGCCTGCACACCTGTGGGATGTTCCAAATAAGGGTTTGATGAGCATTCCTCAACTTTATCAGTATTTATTGCCACCTTTCCCAACTTCTTTGTCACGTGTTGCTGGCAACAAGTACAAAAGTTAATGATTATTTGCAAAAGAAAAAATGTTTATCAGTTTGAACATCAAATATGTTGTCTTTGTAGCATATTCAACTGAATATGGGTTGAAAATTATTTGCAAATGGTTGTATTCTGTTTATATTTACATCTAACACAATTTTACAACTCATATGGAAACAGGGTTTATACAAATGTGCTGACTTGTTTAACGGTGTAAGCTATTCTCCCTTTTCCCATTCGTTAATAAGTTTACATGCCGCCAGAAGACAAAGACAAGGAGAAGAAGAAGAAAAACGCCAATTTCTGCTATCATGGCCAAAGCTCCAAGACAAGCTAAAAATAAGAAAAGTTTTGTCTTCGAAGAAAAAACAGAGTTTACCTGGACAAAAGGACAGTCAAGATCAGAATCAGAAGTACTTTATAATCCCTGAGGGGAAATTGAGATTTTCAGCACAATCCCATTCAAGATCAGACAAACATTACAGGGAGACAGAAATAGGATTGCTGACGGGTCTGCCAACTCCAGCGCCCCTTACAAAAAAAAGGTAAGAAACAGGTATATGCTGGGGGGAGGGAGTAAAAAAATATTCAGTCAAAGGCTGGACTCCAGGGAGAGGGTCCAGACTGAGGCCAAGTAAATAAAACTTCATAGCCATACAAGTTACATAGAATCAACAAAACTTGCTAAATAGGGGAGGGAGTGGGAGATACAGGGGAGGGCTGCAGCCGTCTAAGCACTACCCATCCACCCATTGCCCTTACGGGGAATCAAGCAATGGTGAAGGTGATATACATTGCCCTGCCTTTCACTCGCTCTCCTGAGCTGAAAGACGACGAATATCAGACAGATGCTGCCTTGGCTGTGTTCCTGCTGGACTAGTAAGTGACTTCCATCCATCCATTTCCTATACCGCTTGTCCCTTTTTAGACCAGTTGATCTGCCCTTTCTTTTCTTTTCTCCTCTGCCCCGGTGGTCATGGATGAAGTGCTGGCTGTCCAGAGTCGGGACCTGGGGTGGACCGCTCCCCTGTGCATCGGTTGGGGACATCTCTGCGCTGCTGACCCGTCTTCGCTCGGGTCGGTCTCCTGCTGGCCCCACTATGGACTGGACTCTCACTATTATGTTAGATCCACTATGGACTGGACTTTCTCAATATTATACTAGACCCACTCTATGTCCATTGCTTTCGGTCTCCCCTAGAGGTTTCTCATAGTCATTCACATCGACTTCCCACTGGGGTGAGTTTTTTCTTGCCCGTATGTGAGCTTTCTACCGCAGATGTCGTTGTGGCTTGTGCAGCCCTTTGAGACACTCGTGATTTAGGGTTATATAAATAAACATTGATTGATTAATTGATGGTCTTCTTCTGGCAAAAGCTTTGGTAGACAGTAAACCAACAATGTTATTTCTTAAGTGGTGCCACGATCCGCGACTCGGATCGTTTATGGTTTTGCCCTTTTCATATGTTTTTCATCATGTTTGTTTCTGGACTCTGCCGATCCTTGTTTGAGCACTTCCTTGTTTGTTTTAGTCACCGTGGCAACGTATTGTGCTCCTCCTCACGGGCTCCTGTCACACACCTGTGTCTGATTATTATTTGTGTATTTAAGCCCACCTGATTCTTTAGTTCGTCCTCCGTCCATAGTTTGCTTTTGCAACAAAGTCACGTATGTATTCAGTCTTATGTTTTCCATGTGCTAAGTTCCGCCTTAGCTTCGCGTGCGGTCGGCACGTCGCATTTTTGTACTTTTGTCTCCTGCTAAGTTTAGCATTAGCTTCCGTGCGTAGGCACGTGCTTTATTTTGTCCTTTTGTATCAGTGTTCTTATATTTTATTATATTAAAAATCAGTTTCTTACCTGCACTCCTGCCTGACTGGTCGTGTGCATCCACGAAGTGGCAACTCGGCGCAGCAAGTGCGCCGCAACGCGTGACAGAATGGACCGAGCCAAAAGCACGAATCCAGCCCCAGCAAGAACAGGTGTTTCTCTCCGAGGAAGAAAAAATGGAGATCTTCCGGGAGCTCCGACCAGACTCTCGTCCAGGGGAGAGCGAGGACGAGATAGAGCTGCCGGAGGAGGATCTGCCGGCCGAAGCTGGGGTGGCGTGGGGCTACTGATGGCGAGGATAGCGGACGCGGAGGACCGCTTCCGCCCCCACTCACAAGCCACCCCGACGTTCTCCTCAGTGAGTAGCCAGCCGCGCGGGTACGTCGCACCACCCGTGAGGCGAGGGCTCCAGCGGCGACCAGGCGCCGCGCAGGTGCGTGCGCAGAAAGAGTGCAGGACTTTTCCCCCAGTAGCGACTGCCAGGCGCTTTCCATGCGTTTTTTCCTCCCCGGCACCTGCTGACAATCTGCCTGAGGGACGCGTGCTGCGCACACGCACAAGGCCAGCTCCCAGGATTTCAAGCGCCCACTCTCCCATGCCCACGACAGACTCCAAGCTCGCACAAATGCCCCCCCCACCCGTTCCTTCAGGCATCTGGAATCTGCTTCCTGAGGGGGGGGGGGCAAGGGTGATGGCGTGTCAGTGGGACAGGCAGACCTCCTCCCATCGAGGTTGCCGCCTGCCTTGCCACTGGCTCCACCCGGACCAACAGACGAGCCACCTGCACCAGAGAGACCTCCAACTCCAACGCCTGCACCACGCCCACCTCCAACGCCTGCACCACGCCGAGCTCGACCGCCATGTCTAAGTCGACCTCCGAGTCCCAGTCCAAGTCGACCTCCGAGTCCAAGTCCAAGTCGACCTCCAAGTCGACGTGCAAGTCGACGTGCAAGTCGACGTTTGAGTCCAAGTCCAGGTGCAAGTTGACATTTGAGTCCAAGTCCAGGTGCAAGTCGACGTTTGAGTCCAAGTCCAGGGGCAAGTCGACGTCCAAGTGTAAGTCGACGTCCTAGTGTAAGTTGACGTCCGAGTCCAAGTCCAAGTGCAAGTCGACATCCAAGTCCAAGTGCAAGTCGACATCCAAGTCTAAGTGCAAGTCGACATTCAAGTCCAAGTGCAAGTCGACATCCAAGTCCAAGTGCAAGTCGACATCCAAGTCCAAATGCAAGTCGACATCCAAGTGCAAGTCGATATCCAAGTCCAAGCGCAACTCGACATCCAAGTCCAAGCGCAAGTCAACATCCAAGTCCAAGCGCAAGTCGACATCCAAGTCCAAGCGCAAGTCGACATCCAAGTCCAAGCCCAAGCCCAAGTTCAAGCCGGCCTCCAAGCCTAAGTCCAAGACGACGCCCGAGGCCAAGACGACGCCCGAGGCCAAGACGACGCCCGAGTCCAAGACGACGCCCGAGTCCAAGTCGCCGTCCAAGACGACGCCCGAGTCCAAGTCGACGCCAGAGTCCAAATCGATGACCGAGTCCAAGTCGACGTCCAAGTCGACGTTGACGCCCAAGTCAACGCCCAAGTCGACGCCCGAGTCCAAGTCGACGCCCGAGTCCACGCCGACGCCCGAGTCCACGCCGAGCGTCAGGTCCAAAACCACGCCGGGCGCATCTCCCTCCGCGTCGGCTGTGGGTGTGGCCATTCCCAGGTCGTCCTTCTCGCAGGGCGCTTCCACCTCCACGGGTGTGGCCGTATCCCGGGCGTCCTCCTCAGCGGGTGCGTCCACCCCCACGCCGGCCATAGTGGTGGCCCTACCCGGGGCGTCCTCTTCGCAGGACGCGCCCTGGTCCTCGTCAGCCACGGATGTGGCCTCTGCAGGCCCGCCCGCCTAGACTATTGTGGCAGCGGCGTCCCACCCGCCACCGCCACCTATGGTGTCCTCGTTGGATTCGGGGACACGGGACTTGCCAACCCTCCACCAGGTCCTCCCTCCGCCCTCCCTTCTCTTTTGGACTGTCTTGTTGTGGGGGGGGTTCTTTGTACTTTGGGGTTTTGGGGGCAGCTGGGATCCGCCCCTTAAGGGGGGGGGGGGGGTAGTGTCACGATCCGCAACTCGGATCGTTTATGGTTTTGCCTTTTGATATGTTTTTCATCATGTTTGTTTCTGGACTGTGCCGATCCTTGTTTGAGCACTTCCTTGTTTGTTTTAGTCACCATGGCAACGTAATGTGCTCCTCCTCACGGGTTCCTGTCACACACCTGTGTCTGATAATTATTTGTGTATTTAAGCCCACCTGATTCCTTAGTTCGTCCTCGGTGCATTGTTTGCTTTTGCAACACGTCACGTATGTATTCAGTCTTATGTTTTCCATGTGCTAAGTTCCGCCTTAGCTTCGCGTGCGGTCGGCACGTCGCATTTTTGTACTTTTGTCTCCTGCTAAGTTTAGCGTTAGCTTCCGTGCGTAGGCACGCGCTTTATTTTGTCCTTTTGTATCAGTGTTCTTTTGTTTTATTATATTAAAAATCTGTTTCATACCTGCACTCCTGCCTGACTGGTCGTGTGCATCCACGAAGTGGCAACTCCGTGCAGCAAGTGCGCCGTAAGCGTGACAAGTGGGGCTTTAAACAACAATATTACAGATGTAATTTTATTGCATTGATTACTAGAGCTCTCCTCAAATAGTCAAAAGATTCCACCCGTAGGACTTTGCAATCGAATCGTCCAATATTAACCCCTAACCCCTCTGTTGAAGGAAGGCGAGTTACGTATTTTCTGAGGTCCCCCTGCGTAAGTAAGCATGTATGGAGGATAGGTCAATTGATTTCATCGTCTTTAGAATTAGTAAATGTCTCTTTTATGCAGACGAATAGTTTTTAGAAGGTGAGGGATCAATCTTTTTCATTTTAAATTTCACATCTCACAAGATAGCGATCGTTGCTTTCAGTCCCTTTTTCCTTGTGTAATTCCACCAAGTACAATAACTAGAGATGTCCGATATTCCGTCATTGTTCAACTCTTAATTACCGATTCGGATATCAACCGATACCGATATATACAGTCGTGAAATTAACACATTTTTATGCCGAATTTTGTTGTGATGCCCCGCTGGATGCATTAAACAATGTAACAAGGTTTTCCAAAATAAATCAACTCAAGTTATGGAAAAAAATGCCAACATGGCACTGCCATATTCATTATTAAAGTCAAAAAGTGCATTATTTTTTTTTTAACGTGCCTCAAAACAGCATCTTGGAATTTTGGACATGCTCTCCCTGAGAGAGCATGAGGAGGTTGAGGTGGGCGAGGTTTAGGTGGGAGTAGGGGGTAACAGTATTGTAGCGTCCCAGTAGAGATAGTGCTCCAAAAGGTTCTGGGTATTTGTGCTGTTGTGTTTATGTTGTGTTACGGTGTGGATGTTCTTCCGAAATGTGTTTGTCATTCTTGTTTGGTGTGGGTTCACATTGTGATCATACAACGTGTCAGCATTTCTTGATGTGACAGGTTTCCAGCCATCCTCGTGTGGGGTGCAGTGCCGATCGATGCAAAACGCATGATAGCAGGTTTGACTCTGATTTATTATTTCTCAGTGGCCTAGTGGTTAGAGTGTCAGCCCTGAGATCTGTAGGTTGTGAGTTCAAACCGAGTCATACCAAAGACTATAAAAATGGGAGCCATTACCTCGCTGCTTGGCACTCAGCATCAAGGGTTGGAATTAGTGGTTAAATCACCAAAAAGGATTCCCGGGCGCGGCACCTCTGCTGCCCACTGCTCCCCTCACATCTCAGGTGGTGAACAAGGGGATGGGTCGAATGCAGAGGAAAAATTTCACCACACCTTGTGTAAGTGTGACAATCATTGGTACTTTAACTTTAACTTAAATTAACTGAAAAGCTTCAAACATTGCTCTCAGTTCCCAAACCTTTACTGAGTGTTGTTAAAAGGAAAGGCTAGTAAGATTATATAGTCTATTACACAGCATTATTCGCATGTGAATAACAAATACAGTCTATTATACAGCATTATTCACATGTGAATAACATACAGTCTAGTATACTGCATTATTCACATGTGAATAACATAAAAACAATGTATTATACAGCATTATTCACATGTGAACAACATAAATACAGTCTATTATACAGCATTGTTCACTAGTGAAAAACATAAATACAGTGTATTATACAGCATTATTCACACGTGAATAACATGAATACAGTCTATTATACAGCATTATTCACATATTAATTACATAAATATAGTCTATCATACAACATTATTCACAGGTGAATAACATAAATACAGTCTATTAAACAGCATTATTCACACGTGTATAACATAAATAAAGTCTATTATACAGCATTATTCACACGTGAACAACATAAATAAAGTCCATTATATAGCATTATTCACATGTGAATAACATAAATACAGTCTATTATACAACATTATTCACATGTGAGTAACATGAATACATTCTTGCAATGTGTTGCTGCCATTAAATTCTAAGTTAATGATTATTTGCAAACATTAAATATCTTGTCTTTGCAGTTCATTCAATTGAATATAAGTTGAAAAGGATTAGCAAATCTTTGTATTCTGTTCAGAGTGAGGGATTTGCATTCAACTTACTTACCTAAGGTACAAACCCCGTTTCCATATGAGTTGGGAAATTGGGTTGGATGTAAATATAAACGGAATACAATGATTTGCAAATCATTTTCAACCCATATTCAGTTGAATGCACTACAAAGTCAAGATATTTGATGTTCAAACTCATAAACTTTATATATTTTTTTGGAAATAATGATTAACTTAGAATTTCACGTACCAGAGTAGTTGGGAATGGGCATGTTCAGCACTGTATTACATCACATTTTCTTTTAATAACACTCAATAAACGTTTGGGAACTGAGGAAACTATTTGTTGAAGCTTTGCAAGTGGAATTATTTCCCATTCTTGCTTGATGTACAGCTTAAGTTGTTCAACAGTCCGGGGTCTTGTTGTCGTATTTTACGCTTCATAATGCGCCACACATTTTCGGTGGGAGACAGGTCTGGACTGCAGGCGGGCCGGGAAAGTACCCGCACTCTTTTACTACGAAGCCACGCTGTTGTAACACATGGCTTGGCATTGTCTTGCTGAAATAAGCAGGGGCGTCCATGATAACGTTGCTTGGATGACAACATATGTTGAAAAAACCCCAGTATGGACCATTCAGCATTAATGGTGCCTTCACAGATGTGTAAGTTACCCATGCCTTGGGCATTAATACCCCCCCATACCATCACAGATGCTGGCTTTTCAACTTTGCGCCTATAACAACCTGGATGGTTATTTTCCTCTTTGTTCCGGAGGACACCACGTCCACAGTATCCAAATATAATTTGAAATATGGACTCGTCAGACCACAGAACACTTTTCCATTTTGCATCAGTCCATTTTAGGTGCGCTCGGGCCCAGCGAAGCCGGCGGCGTTCCTGGGTGTTGATGATAAATGGCTTTGGCTTTGCATAGTAGAGTTTTAACTTGCACTTACAGATGTAGCGACCAACTGCAGTTACTGACAGTGGTTTTACAAAGTGTTCCTGAGCCCATGTGGTGATATCCTTTACACACTGATGTCGGTTTTTGATGCGATACCGCCTAAAGGATCAAAGGTCCATAATATCATCGCTTACGTGCAGTTATTTCTCCAGATTCTCTGAACTTTTTGATGATTTTACGGACCGTAGATGATAAAAACACTAAATTCATTGCAATAGCTCGTTGAGAAATGTTGTTCTAAAACTGGTCGACAATTTACTTACAAATTGGTGACCCTCGTCCAGACTTGTTTGTGAATGACTTAGCATTTCATGGAAGCTGCTTTTATACCCAATCATGGCACCCAACTGTTCCCAATTAACCTGCAGACCAGTGGGATGTTCCAAATAAGTGTTTGATGAGCATTCCTCAACTTTATCGGTATTTATTGCCACCTTTCCCAACTTCATTGTCACGTGTTGGAGGCATCAAATTCTAAAGTTAATGATCATTTGCAGAAAACATTTTTTTTATCAGTTTTAACATCAAATATGTTGCCTTTGTAGCATATTCAACTGAATATGGGTTGAAAATGATTTACAAATCATTGTATTCTGTTTATATTTACATGTAATACAATTTCCCAACTCATATGGAAACGGGGTTTGTACAACGGTAGGATCATTTTGTTGCAGGATTACACTCACACAAGAAAAGGAGGAGGAGGAGGAGGAAGAAAGAAGACCATTTTCATGAAGGTGAAGGAGGAAGAGTGTGTGTGTTACTCGGCAGCTGTGCTCACAAGTTCGCCTTTTACCAAGAAACTTTTTTTCCAAAGCGCGTTTGAAGATTCTTGGATGTTGGAAGAAGAAACACCCACATGGGGTGTGTTTGATCCCAGATAGTCTTGACTCACTTCAGTTGCATCCGTGTAGGTCTGCCTGTGGCTCCTCTAAACAAAGTACGAGGGCAGCAGCTCCAGCGGAGCCTCGGCTGTTTCATCTCAGGCTGAATCTTGGCGTGCACAAGCGCACTCTGAAGGGACCGGAGAAAAAAAAAAGATGTATTTCATTTTTATGTTTGGACGGTGATGAGAAAAATAAATAAAAAAAAGGTATTACTTTAAGATGATGTTGATGCTTGTGGTTGCAGTCTTTTATGGCGTGACACTGCATTATGTTTAGCTGCTTAAGAAGTGTGAGTCAGAATTTGACATGTCGGGCCTATTTTCGATCATATGTTGAGACAAGCGGTAGGAAAATGGATGGATCGATGTTGTGTACAATGTGTGTATCACACACACGCGTCCACTGCTGCAGCTTTTGGAAATATCGCAATCGGCCTGTATATTTACTGATTGTTATTGAAACACATTCAATGTTGTTTAAATTGATGTGCCGGATTTTTTTGGACTATAAGGCACACTTAAAATCCTTTCATTTTCTCAAAAATCGGAAGTTTACCGTATAGCCCAGTGTGCCGAATGTACGACGTAATTGTGGTTGTGCATACCGGGCGCGAAGCAATTTTATTCGGTACGTGGTGTAATGATAAGTGTGATTAGTAGATGGCAGTAATACATGAGAGATACGCGTAAACTGCAATATAGATAGAATAGAATAGAAAGTACTTTGTTGATCCCTGGGGGAAATTCAGCACCACAGTTCATTAAATAGACAATAAACACTTAGGTTTTATTCACATGTAAATAACATAAATACAGTCTATTATACAGTATTATTCACATGTAAATGACATAAATACAGTCTAAAATACAGCATTATCCACATGTGAATAACATAAATACAGTCTATTGTACAGCATTATTCACATGTGAATAACATAAATACAGTCTAGTATACAGCATTATCCACATGTGAATAACATAAATAAAGTCCATTATACAGCATTGATCAAAGGTGAATAACATAAATACAGTCTACTATACAGCATTATTCACATGTGAATAACACAAATACAGTCTATTATACAGCATTATTCACATGTGAATAACACAAATACAGTCTATTAAACAGCATTATTCACATGTGAATAACATAAATAAAGTCCGTTATACAGCATTAATCACATGCGAATAACATAATTACAGTCTACTATAGAGCATTATTCACATGTAAAAAACATAAATACGGTCTATTATACAGCATTATTCACATGTAAATAACATAAATACAGTCTAAAATACAGCATTATCCACATGTGAATAACATAAATACAGTCTATTATACAGCCTTATTCACATATGAATAACATAAATACAGTCTATCATACAGCATTATTCACATGTGAATAACAGAAATGCAGTCTATTATACAGCATTATTCACATATAAATAATATAAATACAGTCTAAAATACAGCATTATCCACATGTGAATAACATAAATACAGTCCATTATACAGCATTATTCACATGTGAATAACATAAATACAGTCAAGTATACAGCATTATTCACATGTGAATAACATCAATACAGTCCATTATAAAGCATTATTTACATGTGAATAACAAATACAGTCTATTATACAGCATTATTAACGTGTGAATAACATAAATACCGTCCAGTATACAGCATTATTCACATGTGAACAACATGAATACAGTCTATTCTACATCATTATACACATGTGAATAACATAAATACAGTCTATTATACAGCATTATTCACATGTAAATAACATGAATATAGTCTAATATACAGCATTATTCACGTGTGAATAACATAAATACAGTGTACTATACAGCATTATTCACATGTAAATAACATAAATACAATCTATAAAACAGCATTATTCACATGTGAATTACATAAATAAAGTCCATTATACAGCATTATTCACATGTGAATAACGTAAATACAGTCTACTATTCAGCCTTATTCACATGTGAATAACATGAATACAGTCCAGTATACAGCATTATTCACATGTGAATAACATAAATACAGTCCATTATACAGCATTGATCACAGGTGAATAACATAAATAGTCTATTATACAGCATTATTCACATGTGAATAACATAAACACAGTCTATTATAAAGCATAATTCACATGTAAAAAACATATATACAGTCTATTAAACAGCATTATTCACATGTGAACAACATGAATACAGTCTATTATACAGCAATATTCACATGTGAATAACAAATACAGTCTAGTATACAGCATTATTCACATGTGAATAACATAAATAGTCTATTATACATCATTATTTACATGTGAATAACATAAATACAGTCTATTATACAGCATTATTGACATGTAAATAACATAACTACAGTCTAAAATACAGTATTATCCACATGTGAATAACATACATACACTCTATTATACAGCATTATTCACATGTGAATAACATAAATACCGTCTAGTATACAGCATTATTCACATGTGAATAACATCAATACAGTCCATTATAAAGCATTATTTACATGTGAATAACAAATACAGTCTAGTATACAGCATTATTGACATGTGAATAACATAAATACAGTCTAATATACAGCAATTATTCACATGTGAATAACATAAATGCAGTCTATTATACAGCCTTATTAACATGTGAATAACATAAATACCGTCTAGTATACAGCATTATTCACATGTGAACAACATGAATACAGTCTATTATACATCATTATTCACGTGTGAATAACATAAATACAGTCTATTATACAGCATTATTCACATGTAAATAACATAAATATAGTCTAATATACAGCATTATTCACATGTGAATAAAATAAATACAGTGTACTATACAGCATTATTCACATGTAAATAACATAAATACAATCTATAAAACAGCATTATTCACATGTGAATAACATGAATAAAGTCCATTATACAGCATTATTCACATGTGAATAACATAAATACAGTCTACTATTCAGCCTTATTCACATGTGAATAACATAAATACAGTCTAGTATACAGCATTATTCACATGTGAACAACATGAATACAGTCTATTATACAGCGTTATTCACACGTGCATAATATAAATAGTATATTATACAGCTTTATTCAATTGTGAATAACATAAATACAGTCTATTATAAAGCATTCTTTACATGTGAATAACATAAATACAGTCCATTATACAGCATTGATCACAGGCGAATAAAATAAATAGTCTATTATACAGCATTATTCACATGTGAATAACATAAACACAGTCTATTATACAGGATTATTCACATGTGAAAAACATATATACAGTCTATTAAACAGCATTATTCACATGTGAACAACAAGAATACAGTCTATTATACAGCATTATTCACATGTGAATAACAAATACAGTCTAGTATACAGCATTATTCACATGTGAATAACATAAATCGTCTATTATACAGCATTATTCACACGTGAAAAACATAAATACATTCTATTATACAGCATTATTCACATGTGAATAACATAACTACAGTCTAGTATACAGCATTATTCACATGTGAATAACAAATAGTCTATTATACAGCATTATTCACATGTGAAAAACATAAATACAGTCTACTTTACAGCATTATTCACATGTAAACAACATGAATACAGTCTATTATACAGCGTTATTCACACGTGAATAATATAAATAGTCTATTATACAGCATTATTCAATTGTGAATAACATAAATACAGTCTATTATAAAGCATTATTCGCATGTGAATAAATTAAATAAAGTCCATTATACAGCATTGTTCACATGTGAGTAACATAAATACAGTCTACTATACAGCATTATTCACATGTGAATAACATAAATAAAGTCCATTATACAGCATTATTCACATGTGAATAACAAATACAGTCTATTATACAGCATTATTCACATGTGAATAACATACCCACTTTACTGGCCTTCCTTACCAGCTATGACACCAGTAAACAAAACCAAAATTTTAAATGTTCCATTTGGACTATAGAACATTACACACAGCGCTCAAAAAACTGTCAAAATGTTTTCCGTGCGACTTAGGTAAACTATGAAGCCGCACCGCTTGATGGATTGTTGGCGCATTAAACATACGAGTATTATTATGGTGTGTGTATAAGGACCACAAAATAGCACCCCTTAGCAGAAATCAGTGTTTCCCCCAGAAATTGTGTTAGTTAGGGTGGTTAACTACCTGGGAAGGGGTTGGGTGGGTGTAAGGATCGGTGTAACTCGGCCTGTCGCCATCACGTCTCCACCTTGTCGCTGCCACCACAGCCTGCGGGGCAGTAGACTACAGGCTGTGGTGAAGTAGCCGGCTTCGTCGCGTGAAGAAGCCTACAATTTTTGCTATTGTTTTCAGCTCCATATGCTGAATGGCAATATACGATATATATCTCGATATTTTTTTCCATGAAGTAAAAACAAAACAGTCCTAAATTACCTAAAAAAACAAGTATGTCATTATTATGCCACATGCTAACATATGCTCAACTCATCATGCTTAATTTATTACAGCATTTGGGAAGCCTGTAGTTGATTTTTATTATGTAAATGTTATATTTTTATCAACCTGTGATAGCAGGGACCCTGCCATTCAATACTAGGCTGCTACATTACTAATGATTAATGTAACTATAGCAGAAAAAATAGTATACTAGCAATAGGAGAGACTATTCATCCCTGAACACCATGGAGTTCATGTCGTCTTTATGAGACATATACTCTTTATTTAACATAATTTCATTTTTACTGCTTCAGTTCCCAGTGGCTTATTTTATTTTTAGAAGTTTTTCTCCAAATTTTACCCATCACGCAATATCCCGAAAAACGGCTTCAAAGTGCCTGATTTACACCATCGCTATATTCACCCGTCCATTATCCTGTGATGTCACTGCGTGAAGCCACCAGAAACAAACATGGCGGATAACACAGAAAGGTATAGCATAGTAGCTCAGATTCAGACTCGGATTTCAGCGGCGTAAGCGATTCAACAGATTACGCATGTATTGAAACGGATGGTTGGAGTGTGGAAGCAGGTACCGAAAACAGGATTAAAGAAGAAACAGAAGCTTTTGAGCCATATCACGACAGACAGCGGCACGGGAGGAAGCTAGGACGAATTCAGCGATCGCCTTCTAACCAACGATCGGTATGTGTTTGTTTGGCATTAAATGTGGGTGGAGGGAAAGGCTGGATGCAAATATAGCTACAAGTGAAGCATAATGATGCAATATGTACATCCAGCTTGCCTAAATAGCATGTTAGCATCGATTAGCTTGCAGTCATGTCTGATTAGCACACTCCACATAAGTCAATAACATCAATAAAACTCACCTTTGTGATTTCGTTGACTTTATGGTTGGAAATGCATCTGCTTTGAGTGTCGCAGGATTTCCACACTCTCTTGCCGTCTCTGTCATAGCATGGCTGTCGTCGTTAAAGTGTGCAGAACAAATGAGGGACTTTCGCATCTTTTGACCACTGTTGCAACTTGATTCCGTCTATGTTAGTGTTGTTACACTCTCCGACAACACACCGACAAGGCACGTTGTCTCCAAGGTATGGAAAACAGTCAAAAAAATGGAAAATTACATGGCAGATTTTACTTGGTGTGTGTAATGTGTTTGAGAAAATGGTGTGTCGCTTCACGTTGTGACGTCACGAATGAAAGGTCATTGCTCCGACAGGCGAACAATTGAAAGGCGTTTAAATCGCCAAATTCACCCTTTTAGAGTTCGGAAATCGGTTAAAAAAACATTTGGTCTTTATATATTGACGCTTACATAGGTCTGGTGATAATGTTCCCCTTTAAAAGCGCTGCGGGAAACCCTGGACTTATTATCTGGTGTTTTGTTTAGCATTACTAGCGAAAACCAACTTTTCTTACCTTCTGGTACCTGCTGATGTGTATTTGGGATCTGCATAAGTCCTGAAAATGTGCGCTAGTCCGCAATTGTAGTCCGTGCTGACACCGAAGTCATAAGCTTCTTATTTTTCTCTTTCTTCTTATGTGACATTCATCTTCCGCTGTTGCCATTTCTAATATAAATTAGTGTTAAGTTCTTACCTGTCAGTAAACTAGCTATCAAAGCGTTAAAAACTGAAGTGGGTTTAGATATATCACCCAAGGAACTTTAGTTATTTGAGGGTTCTGATCGGACGTTTTTTTCACGGGACACATTATTGAGTTACGGATGAGGAGATGCTGCTCCGTTGTTGATCGAAGTAAAGTCTGAATGTCATTAAAACAGTTAGCTCCAGTGACGGTTCTGTCTAGAGCAGGGGTAGGGAACCTATGGCTCTAGAGCCAGATGTGGCTCTTTTGATGACTACATATGGCTCTCAGATAAATATATTTATATAGCGCTTTTCTCTAGTGACTCAAAACGCTTTACAAAGTGACACCCAAAATCTAAGTTACATTTAAACCAGTGTGGGTGGCACTGGGGGAAGGTGTGTAAAGTGTCTTGCCCAAGGACACAAAGGCAGTGACTAGAATGGCGGAAGCGGGAATCGAACCTGGAACCCTCCGGTTGCTAGCACGGCCACTCTCCTAACCGAGCTATGCCGAGTAACCGTGTAATACTCTTCCATATCATTGGTGGCAGTCGGTAGCTAATTGCTTTGTAGATGTGGGAAACAGCGGGAGGCAGTGTGCAGGTAAAAAGGTGTCTAATGCTTAAACCAGGGGTAGGGAACCTATGGGACTAGAGCCAGATGACTGCACCTGGCTCTCAGATAAATCTTAGCTGACATTGCTTAACACGATAAATAATGAATAATTCCGCTGGTAATCAGAGTTTCAAAAATAACGTTCCAATCATAAAACTTCTCATGCATTTTAATCCAACCATCAGTTTTCTAACGCACCTGTTCATGATGTCGCATTAATGGTAAGAAGTATTATATTTATTATTGGTTAACTTTTAGAATAACAATGTTGTTAAAAAGAATAAGAGACTTATTATACTCTACAAATGTTGGTCATACTTAAAAATGCACAAATTTAGTTGTATTCAGTGTTGAAAAATGTTATATGGCTCTTACGGAAATACATTTTGAAATATTTGGATTTCATGGCTCTTTCAGCCAAAAAGGTTCCCGACCCCTGGTCTAGAGAAATACTCTTCCATATCACTAGGTGGCAGCCGATAGATAATTGCTTGGTAAACGCTGGTAAAAAGGTGTCTAATAAATAAACCAAAAATAAACAAAAGGTGAGTGCCCTTAAGTAAAGGCATTGAAGCTTAGGCAAGGCTATCACGAACAAAACTAAAATAGAAACGGGCTTCAAAGTAAACAAAAACAGAATGGTGGACGACAGCAAAAACTTACTGTGGAGCAAAGACGGCGTCCACAATGTACAAACCCTGTTTCTAAATGAGTTGGGAAATTGTGTTAGATGAAAATATAAACGGAATACATTCATTTTCAAAACCTATTCAACCCATATTCAATTGAATGCACTACAAAGACAAGATATTTGATGTTCAAACTTATAAAGTTAATTTTTTTTTTCAAAATAATAATTAACTTAGAATTTCATGGCTGCAACACGTACCAAAGTAGTTGGGAAAGGGCATGTTCACCACTGTGTTACATCACATTTTCTTTTGCCAACACTCAATAAACGTTTGGGAACTGAGGATTCTAATTGTTGAATCTTTAAAAGAGGAATTCTTTCTCATTCTTGTTTTATTTAGAGCTTCAGTCGTTCAACAGTCCGGGGTCTACGCTGTCGTATTTTACGCTTCATAATGTGCCACACATTTTTGATGGGAGACAGGTCTGGACTGCAGGCGGGCCAGGAAAGTACCCGCACTCTTTTTTTACAAAGCCACGTTGTTGTAACACTTGTCTTGCTGAAATAATCAGGCTCGTCCATGAAAGCGTTGCTTGGATGACAACATATGTTTCTCCAAAACCTGTATGGACCAATTTGCACCTGGAAATATCCGAATGGATACTCTTTGTTCCGTTGGACACAACGTCCACAGTTTCCAAAAACAACTTGAAATGTGGACTCGTCAGACCACAGAAAACTTTTCCACTTTGCATCAGTCCATCTTAGATGAGCTCGGGCCCAGCGAAGTTGGCCACGTTTCTGGGTGTTGTTGATAAATGCCTTTCGCTTTGTATAGTAGAGTTTTAACTCACAGTTACAGATGTAGCGACCAACTGTAGTTACTGACAGTGGTTTTCTGAAGTGTTCCTGAGCCCATGTGGTGATATCCTTTACACACTGATGTCAGTTTTTGATGCAGTACCACCTGAAGTATCGACGGTCCATAATATCATCGCTTACATGCGGTGATTTCTCCAGATTTTCTGAACATTAAGATGGTGGAATCTCAAAATTCCTTGTAATACCTCGTTGAAAAATATTGTTCTTAAACTGTTGGACAATTTGCACCTGGAAAAATCCGAATGGATACTCTTTGTTCCGGAGGACACAACGTCCACAGTTTCCAAAAACAACTTGAAATGTGGACTCGTTAGACCACAGAACACTTTTCCACTTTGCATCAGTCCATCTTAGATGAGCTCGGGCCCAGCGAAGTCGGCAACGTTTCTGGGTGTTGTTGATAAATGGCTTTCGCTTTGTATAGTAGAGTTTAAACTAGCACTTACAGATTTAGCAACAAACTGTAGTTACTGACAGTGGTTTTCTGAAGTGTTCGTGAGCCCACGTGGTGATATCCTTTACACACTGATGTCAGTTTTTGATGCAGTGCCGCCTGAAGGTTCGAAGGTCCATAATATCATCGCTTCTGTGCAGTGATTTCTCCAGATTTTCTGAACATTAAGATGGTGAAATCTCTAAACTCCTTGTAGTAGCTCATTGAGAAATAGTTTTCTTAAACTGTTGGACAATTTCAACGTTTCTGGGTGTTGCTGATAAATGGCTTTCGCTTTGTATAGTAGAGTTTTAACTTGCAGTTAAAGATGTAGCGACCAACTATAGTTACTGACAGTGGTTTTCTGAAGTGTTCCTGAGCCCACGTTGTGATATCCTTTACACACTGATGTCAGTTTTTGATGCAGTGCCGCCTGAAGGATCGAAGGTCCGTAATATCATCGCTTATGTGCAGTGATTTCTCCAGATTTTCTGAACATTAAGATGGTAAAATCCCAAAATTCCTTGTAATAGCTTGTTGAGAAATATTGTTCATAAACTGTTGGACAATTTGCACCTGGAAAAATCCGAAGAGATACTCTTTGTTCCGGAGGACACAACGTCCACAGTTTCCAAAAACAATTTGAAATGTGGACTCGTCAGACCACAGAATACTTTTCCACTTTGCGGACATCTAATATGATCTCAGTCCCAGCGAAGTCGGCAACGTTTCTGGGTGTAGTTGATACATTTTTTTCGCTTTGCATTGTAGAGTTTTAACTTGCAGTTACAGATGTAGCTAGCGACCAACTGTAGTTACTGACAGTGGTTTTCTGAAGTGTTCCTGAGCCCACGTGGTGATATCCTTTACACACTGAAGTCAGTTTTTGATGCAGTACCGCCTGAAAGATCGAATGTCCGTAATATCATTGCTTACATGCAGTGATTTCTCCAGATTTTCTGAACATTAAGATGGTGAAATCTCTAAATTCCGTGTAATAGCTTCTTGAGAAATATTGTGCTTAAACTGTTGGACAATTTGCACCTGGAAAAATCTGAAAGGATACTCTTTGTTCCAGAGGATACAACGTCCACAGTTTCAAAAAAAAAAAACTTGAAATGTGGACTCCTCAGACCACAAAACACTTTTCTACTTTGCTGATATCTTAGATGAGCTCGGGCCTAGTAAAGTCGGCAACGTTTCTGGGTGTTGTTGATAAATGGCTTTCGCTTTGCATAGTAGAGTTTTAACTTGCAGTTACAGATGTAGCTAGCGACCAACTGTAGTTACTGACAGTGATTTTCTGAAGTGTTCCTGAGCCCACGTGGTGATATCCTTTACACACTGATGTCAGTTTTTGATGCAGTACCGCCTGAAAGATTCAATGTCCGTAATATCATTGCTTACATGCAGTGATTTCTCCAGATTTTCTGAACATTAAGATGGGGAAATCTCTAATATTCCTTGTTATAGCTTGTTGAGAAATAATGTTCTTAAACTGTTGGACAATTTCAACGTTTCTGGGTGTTGCTGATAAATGGCTTTCGCTTTGTATAGTAGAGTTTTAACTT
This sequence comes from Nerophis ophidion, assembly GCF_033978795.1. Lineage (NCBI taxonomy): Eukaryota > Metazoa > Chordata > Actinopteri > Syngnathiformes > Syngnathidae > Nerophis > Nerophis ophidion. The sequence goes on along the minus strand of NC_084630.1, from coordinate 18,401,358 downwards.
GCATTTAAAGATATAGTGACCAACTGTAGTTACTGACAGTGGTTTTCTGAAGTGTTCCTGAGCCCACGCGGGGATATCCTTTACACACTGATGTCAGTTTTTGATGCAGTACCGCCTGAAAGATCGAATGTCCGTAATATCATTGCTTACATGCAGTGATTTCTCCAGATTTTCTGAACATTAAGATGGTGAAATCTCTAAATTCCTGGTAATAGCTCGTTAAGAAATATTGTTCTTAAACTGTTGGACAATTTCAACGTTTCCGGGTGTTGCTGATAAATGGCTTTCGCTTTGTATAGTAGAGTTTAAACTTGCAGTTAAAGATGTAGCGACCAACTGTAGTTACTGACAGTGGTTTTCTGAAGTGTTCATGAGCCCATGTGGTGATATCCTTTACACACTGATGTCAGTTTTTGATGCAGTGCCGAATCGAAGGTCCATAATATCATCGCTTATGTGCAGTGATTTCTCCAGATTTTCTGAACATTAAGATGGTGAAATCTCTAAATTCCTTGTAATAGCTCGTTGAAAAATATTGTTCTTAAACTGTTGGACAATTTGCACCTGGAAAAATCCGAATGGATACTCTTTGTTCCGGAGGACACAACGTCCACAGTTTCCAAAAACAACTTGAAATGTGGACTCGTCAGACCACAGAAAACATTTCCACTTTGCATCAGTCCATCTTAGATGAGCTCCGGCCCAGCGAAGTTGGCCACGTTTTTGGGTGTTGTTAATGAATGCCTTTCGCTTTGTATAGTAGAGTTTTAACTTGCACTTACAGATTTAGCGAGCAACTGTAGTTACTGACAGTGGTTTTCTGAAGTGTTCCTGAACCCATGTGGTGATATCCTTTACACACTGATGTCAGTTTTTGATGCAGTACCACCTGAAGGATCGACGGTCCATAATATCATCGCTTATGTGCAGTGATTTGTCCATATTTTCTGAACATTAAGATGGTGGAATCTCTAAATTCCTTGTAATAGCTTGTTGAAAAATATTGTTCTTAAACTATTGGACAATTTGCACCTGGAAAAATCCGAATGGATACTCTTTGTCCCGGAGGACACAACGTCCACAGTTTCCAAAAACAACTTGAAATGTGGACACGTCAGACCACAGAACACTTTTCCACTTTGCGGACATCTAAGATGATGTCAGGCTCAGCAAAGTCGGCAACGTTTCTGGGAGTTGTTGAGTTTTAACTTGCAGTTACAGATGTGGCTAGCGACCAACTGTAGTTACTGAGAATGGTTTTCTGAAGTGTTCCTGAGCCCATGTGGTGATATCCTTTACACAGTGATGTCATTTTTTGATGCAGTGCCGCCTGTAGGATCGAAGGTCCATAATATCATCGCTTATGTGCAGTGATTTCTCCAGATTTTCTGAACATTAAGATGGTAAAATCTCAAAATTCCTTGTAATAGCTCATTGAGAAATATTTTTCTTAAACTGTTGGAAAATTTCAACATTTCTGGGTGTTGCTGATAAATGGCTTTCGCTTTGCATAGTAGAGTTTTAACGTGCAGTTAAAGATGTAGCGACCAACTGTAGTTACTGACAGTGGTTTTCTGAAGTGTTCCTGAGCCCATGTGGTGATATCCTTTACACACTGATGTCAGTTTTTGATGCAGTGCCGCATCGAAGGTCCATAATATCATCGCTTATGTGCAGTGATTTCTCCAGATTTTCTGAACATTAAGATGGTAAAATCTCTAAATTCCTTGTAATAGCTCGTTGAGAAATTTTGTTCTTAAACTGTTGAACAATTTCAACTTTTCTGGGTGTTGCTGATAAATGGTTTTCGCTTTCCATAGTACAGTTTTAACTTGCAGTTAAAGGTGTAGCGACCAACTGCAGTTACTGACAGTGGTTTTCTGAAGTGTTCCTGAGCCCACGTGGTGATATCCTTTACACACTTATGTCAGTTTTTGATGCAGTGCCGCCTGAAGGATCGATGGTCCTTCAGGCCTGGAGAAATCACTGCACATCGCTTATGTGCAGTGATTTCTCCAGGTTTTTTTAAAATTAAGATGGTGAAATCTCTAAATTCCGTGTAATAGCTTCTTGAGAAATATTGTGCTTAAACTGTTGGACAATTTGCACCTGGAAAAATCTGAAAGGATGCTCTTTGTTCCAGAGGATACAACGTCCACAGTTTCCAAAAAAAAAAACTTGAAATTTGGACTCCTCAGACCACAAAACACTTTTCTACTTTGCTGATATCTTAGATGAGCTCGGGCCTAGTAAAGTCGGCAACGTTTCTGGGTGTTGTTGATAAATGGCTTTCGCTTTGCATAGTAGAGTTTTAACTTGCAGTTACAGATGTAGCTAGCGACCAACTGTAGTTACTGACAGTGGTTTTCTGAAGTGTTCCTGAGCCCACGTGGTGATATCCTTTACACACTGATGTCAGTTTTTGATGCAGTACCGCCTGAAAGATTCAATGTCCGTAATATCATTGCTTACATGCAGTGATTTCTCCAGATTTTCTGAACATTAAGATGGAGAAATCTCTAATATTCCTTGTTATAGCTTGTTGAGAAATAATGTTCTTAAACTGTTGGACAATTTCAACGTTTCTGGGTGTTGCTGATAAATGGCTTTCGCTTTGTATAGTAGAGTTTTAACTTGCATTTAAAGATATAGTGACCAACTGTAGTTACTGACAGTGGTTTTCTGAAGTGTTCCTGAGCCCACGCGGGGATATCCTTTACACACTGATGTCAGTTTTTGATGCAGTACCGCCTGAAAGATCGAATGTCCGTAATATCATTGCTTACATGCAGTGATTTCTCCAGATTTTCTGAACATTAAGATGGTGAAATCTCTAAATTCCTGGTAATAGCTCGTTGAGAAATATTGTTCTTAAACTGTTGGACAATTTCAACGTTTCTGGGTGTTGCTGATAAATGGCTTTCGCTTTGTATAGTAGAGTTTAAACTTGCAGTTAAAGATGTAGCGACCAACTGTAGTTACTGACAGTGGTTTTCTGAAGTGTTCCTGAGCCCATGTGGTGATATCCTTTACACACTGATGTCAGTTTTTGATGCAGTGCCGAATCGAAGGTCCATAATATCATCGCTTATGTGCAGTGATTTCTCCAGATTTTCTGAACATTAAGATGGTGAAATCTCTAAATTCCTTGTAATAGCTCGTTGAAAAATATTGTTCTTAAACTGTTGGACAATTTGCACCTGGAAAAATCCGAATGGATACTCTTTGTTCCGGAGGACACAACGTCCACAGTTTCCAAAAACAACTTGAAATGTGGACTCGTCAGACCACAGAAAACTTTTCCACTTTGCATCAGTCCATCTTAGATGAGCTCCGGCCCAGCGAAGTTGGCCACGTTTTTGGGTGTTGTTAATGAATGCCTTTCGCTTTGTATTGTAGAGTTTTAACTTACACTTACAGATTTAGCGACCAACTGTAGTTACTGACAGTGGTTTTCTGAAGTGTTCCTGAACCCATGTGGTGATATCCTTTACACACTGATGTCAGTTTTTGATGCAGTACCACCCGAAGGATCGACGGTCCATAATATCATCGCTTATGTGCAGTGATTTGTCCATATTTTCTGAACATTAAGATGGTGGAATCTCTAAATTCCTTTTAATAGCTTGTTGAAAAATATTGTTCTTAAACTGTTGGACAATTTGCACCTGGAAAAATCCGAATGGATACTCTTTGTTCCGGAGGACACAACGTCCACAGTTTCCAAAAACAACTTGAAATGTGGACTCGTCAGACCACAGAACACTTTTCCACTTTGCGGACATCTAAGATGATCTCAGGCTCAGCAAAGTCGGCAACGTTTCTGGGAGTTGTTGAGTTATAACTTGCAGTTACAGATGTGGCTAGCGACCAACTGTAGTTACTGAGAATGGTTTTCTGAAGTGTTCGTGGCCCAAGTGGTGATATCCTTTACACACTGATGTCAGTTTTTGATGCAGTGCCGCCTGAAGGTTCGAAGGTCCATAATATCATCGCTTCTGTGCAGTGATTTCTCCAGATTTTCTGAACATTAAGATGGTAAAATTTCTAAACTCCTTGTAGTAGCTCATTGAGAAATAGTTTTCTTAAACTGTTGGACAATTTCAACGTTTCTGGGTGTTGCTGATAAATGGCTTTCGCTTTGTATAGTAGAGTTTTAACTTGCAGTTAAAGATGTAGCGACCAACTATAGTTACTGACAGTGGTTTTCTGAAGTGTTCCTGAGCCCACGTTGTGATATCCTTTACACACCGATGTCAGTTTTTGATGCATTGCCGCCTGAAGGATCGAAGGTCCGTAATATCATTGCTTATGTGCAGTGATTTCTCCAGATTTTCTGAACATTAAGATGGTAAAATCCCAAAATTCCGTGTAATAGCTTGTTGAGAAATATTGTTCATAAACTGTTGGACAATTTGCACCTGGAAAAATCCGAAGAGATACTCTTTGTTCCGGAGGACACAACGTCCACAGTTTCCAAAAACAATTTGAAATGTGGACTCGTCAGACCACAGAATACTTTTCCACTTTGCGGACATCTAATATGATCTCAGTCCCAGCGAAGTCGGCAACGTTTCTGGGTGTAGTTGATACATTTTTTTCGCTTTGCATTGTAGAGTTTTAACTTGCAGTTACAGATGTAGCTAGCGACCAACTGTAGTTACTGACAGTGGTTTTCTGAAGTGTTCCTGAGCCCACGTGGTGATATCCTTTACACACCGAAGTCAGTTTTTGATGCAGTACCGCCTGAAAGATCGAATGTCCGTAATATCATTGCTTACATGCAGTGATTTCTCCAGATTTTCTGAACATTAAGATGGTGAAATCTCTAAATTCCGTGTAATAGCTTCTTGAGAAATATTGTGCTTAAACTGTTGGACAATTTGCACCTGGAAAAATCTGAAAGAATACTCTTTGTTCCAGAGGATACAACGTCCACAGTTTCCAAAAAAAAAACTTGAAATGTGGACTCCTCAGACCACAAAACACTTTTCTACTTTGCTGATATCTTAGATGAGCTCGGGCCTAGTAAAGTCGGCAACGTTTCTGGGTGTTGTTGATAAATGGCTTTCGCTTTGCATAGTAGAGTTTTAACTTGCAGTTATAGATGTAGCTAGCGACCAACTGTAGTTACTGACAGTGGTTTTCTGAAGTGTTCCTGAGCCCACGTGGTGATATCCTTTACACACTGATGTCAGTTTTTGATGCAGTACCGCCTGAAAGATTCAATGTCCGTAATATCATTGCTTACATGCAGTGATTTCTCCAGATTTTCTGAACATTAAGATGGGGAAATCTCTAATATTCCTTGTTGTAGCTTGTTGAGAAATAATGTTCTTAAACTGTTGGACAATTTCAACGTTTCTGGGTGTTGCTGATAAATGGCTTTCGCTTTGTATAGTAGAGTTTTAACTTGCATTTAAAGATATAGTGACCAACTGTAGTTACTGACAGTGGTTTTCTGAAGTGTTCCTGAGCCCACGCGGGGATATCCTTTACACACTGATGTCAGTTTTTGATGCAGTACCGCCTGAAAGATCGAATGTCCGTAATATCATTGCTTACATGCAGTGATTTCTCCAGATTTTCTGAACATTAAGATGGTGAAATCTCTAAATTCCTGGTAATAGCTCGTTGAGAAATATTGTTCTTAAACTATTGGACAATTTCAACGTTTCTGGGTGTTGCTGATAAATGGCTTTCGCTTTGTATAGTAGAGTTTAAACTTGCAGTTAAAGATGTAGCGACCAACTGTAGTTACTGAAGTGTTCCTGAGCCCATGTGGTGATATCCTTTACACACTGATGTCAGTTTTTGATGCAGTGCCGAATCGAAGGTCCATAATATCATCGCTTATGTGCAGTGATTTCTCCAGATTTTCTGAACATTAAGATGGTGAAATCTCTAAATTCCTTGTAATAGCTCGTTGAAAAATATTGTTCTTAAACTGTTGGACGATTTGCACCTGGAAAAATCCAAAAGGATACTCTTTGTTCCGGAGAACACAACGTCCACAGTTTCCAAAAACAACTTGAAATGTGGACTCGTTAGACCACAGAAAACTTTTCCACTTTGCATCAGTCCATCTTAGATGAGCTCCGGCCCAGCGAAGTTGGCCACGTTTTTGGGTGTTGTTAATGAATGCCTTTCGCTTTGTATAGTAGAGTTTTAACTTGCACTTACAGATTTAGCGACCAACTGTAGTTACTGACAGTGGTTTTCTGAAGTGTTCCTGAGCCCATGTGGTGATATCCTTTACACAGTGATGTCATTTTTTGATGCAGTGCCGCCTGTAGGATCGAAGGTCCATAATATCATCGCTTATGTGCAGTGATTTGTCCATATTTTCTGAACATTAAGATGGTGGAATCTCTAAATTCCTTGTAATAGCTTGTTGAAAAATATTGTTCTTAAACTGTTGGACAATTTGCACCTGGAAAAATCCGAATGGATACTCTTTGTTCCGGACGACACAACGTCCACAGTTTCCAAAAACAACTTGAAATGTGGACTCGTCAGACCACAGAACACTTTTCCACTTTGCGGACATCTAAGATGATCTCAGGCTCAGCAAAGTCGGCAACGTTTCTGGGAGTTGTTGAGTTTTAACTTGCAGTTACAGATGTGGCTAGCGACCAACTGTAGTTACTGAGAATGGTTTTCTGAAGTGTTCCTGAGCCCATGTGGTGATATCCTTTACACAGTGATGTCATTTTTTGATGCAGTGCCGCCTGTAGGATCGAAGGTCCATAATATCATCGCTTATGTGCAGTGATTTCTCCAGATTTTCTGAACATTAAGATGTTAAAATCTCAAAATTCCTTGTAATAGCTCATTGAGAAATATTTTTCTTAAAATGTTGGAAAATTTCAACAATTCTGGGTGTTGCTGATAAATGGCTTTCGCTTTGCATAGTAGAGTTTTAACGTGCAGTTAAAGATGTAGCGACCAACTGTAATTACTGACAGTGGTTTTCTGAAGTGTTCCTGAGCCCATGTGGTGATATCCTTTACACACTGATGTCAGTTTTCGATGCAGTGCCGCCTGTAGGATCGAAGGTCCATAATATCATCGCTTATGTGCAGTGATTTCTCCAGATTTTCTGAACATTAAGATGGTAAAATCTCTAAATTCCTTGTAATAACTCGTTGAGAAATGTTGTTCTTAAACTGTTGAACGATTTCAACTTTTCTGGGTGTTGCTGATAAATGGTTTTCGCTTTCCATAGTACAGTTTTAACTTGCAGTTAAAGGTGTAGCGACCAACTGCAGTTACTGACAGTGGTTTTCTGAAGTGTTCCTGAGCCCACGTGGTGATATCCTTTACACACTTATGTCAGTTTTTGATGCAGTGCCGCCTGAAGGATCGATGGTCCTTCAGGCCTGGAGAAATCACTGCACATCGCTTATGTGCAGTGATTTCTCCAGATTTTCTGAAAATTAAGATGGTGAAATCTCTGAATTCCTTGTAAAAGCTTGTTGAGAAATATTGTTCTCAAACTGTTGGACAATTTCAACGTTTCTGGGTGTTGCTGATAAATGGCTTTCGCTTTGTATAGTAGAGTTTTAACTTGCAGTTAAAGATGTAGCGACCAACTATAGTTACTGACAGTGGTTTTCCGAAGTGTTCCTGAGCCCACGTGGTGATATCCTTTACACACTGATGTTAGTTTTTGATGCAGGTCGAAGGTCCATAATATCATCGCTTATGTGCAGTGATTTCTCCAGATTTTCTGAACATTAAGATGGTGAAATCTCTAAATTCCTTGTAATAGCTTGTTGAGAAATATTGTTCTTAAACTGTTGGACAATTTCAACGTTTCTGGGTGTTGCTGATAAATGGCTTATGCTTTGCATAGTAGAGTTTTAACTTGTAGTTAAAGATGTAGAGACCAACTGTAGTTACTGACCTTGGTTTTCTGAAGTGCTCCTGAGCCCACGTGGTGATATCCTTCACACACTGATGTCAGTTTTTGATGCAGTACCGCCTGAAGGATCGAAGGTCCGTGATATCATTGCTTACGTGCAGTGATTTCTCCAGATTCTCTGAACATTAATATGGTAAAATCTCAAAATTCCCTGTAATAGCTTGTTGAGAAATATTGTTCATAAACTGTTGAACAATTTGCACCTGGAAAAATCCGAAGGGATACTCTTTGTTCCGGAGGACACACCGTCCACAATTTCCAAAAACAATTTGAAATGTGGACTCGTCAGACTACAGAACACTCTTCCACTTTGCGTCAGTTCATCCTAGATGAGCTCGGGCCCAGCGAAGTCGGCAACGTTTCTGGGTGTTGTTGATGAATGCCTTTCACTTTGCATAGTAGAGTTGTAACTTGCACTTACAGTTTTAGCGACCGACTGTAGTTACTGACAGTGGTTTTCTGAAGTGTTTCTGAGCCCATGTGGTGATATCCTTTCCACACTGATGTCAGTTTTTGATGCAGTACCGCCTGAAAGATTGAAGGTCCGTGATATCATCGCTTACGTGCAGTGATTTCTCCAGATTCTCTAAACATTAAGATTGTAAAATCTCAAAATTCCTTGTAATAGCTTATTGAGAAATATTTTTCTTAAACTCTTGGACAATTTTCACCTGGAAAAACCCGAATGGATACTCTTTGTTCCGGAGGACACAACGTCCACAGTTTCCAAAAACAACTTGAAATGTGGATTCGGCAGACCACAGAACACTTTTCCACTTTGCGTCAGTCCATCTTAGATGAACTCGGGGCCTAGCGAAGTCGGCAACATTTATGGGTGTTGTTGATAAATGGCTTTCGCTTTGCATAGTAGAGTTTTAACTTGCACTTACAGATGTGGTGACCAACTG